>NC_091993.1:130876039-131136039 GCF_044704955.1 Pristiophorus japonicus
TCCTCTAAGCGACTTAACCTTCCTTTCATGTATATACCTTTTCTTTCTATTTCGGAGAGCAGGCCTATTACTTGAATAATTACATTTTTTAATTTTATCCACATTCCGCAAAGGATTATTAATAATACAAGCATAACCACACCTACGATTACTATGGGGTGTATAGCAAGCTTCAGTACTGCTGTAATCCTTCATCCCAGGCATTTCTGATCTTTATATCTTCCCCTACCAGTCCCCCGACGGTCTGGATTTTATTTTGTAGGGTCTCGATATCCATGGAGTTCAATGCTCCTATTCCTGCTCCCACTCCACCTAACACAGTCTCTAACACATCCCGTTTCTTTCTTTGGGGTCTTTCTTTTTCAAAAGATACCTTAACACTGGTTGTGTGGCAACCATCTTCTTTCTTTGGGGGATATTTAATTCGTATTGTTAGATTTAATACACCTGGGGATCTTACCACTGGGATGCAAGTGGTCAGTATCCTTTTTAGATGTCCCGGGTCCCGGTCTTCTGGGTGGCCGGATTCTTTTACTGACCATTTTACCACAAATGGGTCTCCTCCATTCACCAGGGTGTTATTCATGCACAACATCCGCTGCCCTTCTACCATACTTGTAAAAGAATAACTACCTTTTCTCCTGTCCGGCCTTCCTATGTACCCCCATCTCTTGTTTTTCCCTGTGCTCAGGGTACACTTCATCCACACATCGGCCTGGTATTCTATGAACAACCGATACCCTTTCCCCAATATAAACTGGAATTCCCCTCTTTCTTCCTTCATTCCACATGCCTCACATCGTGCCGTAAAATTCCCTACTTTACAACTTTGGCCTACTGGGCATATAAAATTGCCTTGCTGCCTTATACTATTACTTCTTTCCCATACCATATTTTTCCTTCTTTTAGGACTTCTTCCTCCTGCCGGGAGTTCCCTGTCGCTAAAATGATCAGTATACCTAACGTCCATTTATAATTTTTCCAAGAGTCCCTTCCCATCTTCCCTTTCTTGTTTGTTTCTATACCACTCTTGAAATAAGTTGTTACAATAACAACACGTCCACACGATAGTAACAGTGACCCAAATAATAAAGGCCCAAACTGGCACACAAATGAGCTCTGACATCCGTCCGTGAATTTTGGGCAATATTTTCAAGTCCAAATATTTAATACAAGAGCAGGTACAGTTCTTCAGCGAGAAGATGGCTGTTTTCTTAGTCGGGCGACCGTAGTACGTCCTGGTTCAATGCCTTTTCCTTCGGCTGTAATTCGTCGGGGAAATAATATTTACAGCGGGTTGCATGCACCCAGTTCGGGTGCTTTTCCAACTTCAAAGCGGTTCGTGTTGTGAGAATGATCTGATACGGTCCTTTCCACCTAGGAGAAAAGGATTCTTTATTTAATGTTTTTACTAACACTTGATCTCCAGGTCTGAAAGGTGCATATTTCCTTCTGACGGGGGCACCTGTGTCTGCTTTATTTGTTCATGCAGACTTCTTGCTATTTCACACATGGCCTGAGCATACTTTAGTGATTTTTCATCATTCCAAATTAATGCTATTTTTTCATCTGACATTGGTGGTTTTACGCCAGTAGGCATTGGTCTTCCCAATAAAGCTTCATGTGGTGTCAAATCAGTGTTTCGGTTTTTCTGGTTTCTCATTGTATATAATACTAATGGTAAGGCTTCTGGCCACTTCAGTCCAGTCTCCTGACATACCTTGGTAAGGGTAGATTTTATTATCCCATTTACTCTTTCTACCATTCCCGAGGACTGTGGCTGATATGGTATATGTAACTTCCACTGGAACCCTAACGCTTCTGCAAGGTTTTGCACTATTTTTCCGGTGAAGTGGGTTCCCCTGTCACTGTTGATTCCCATAGGTATCCCATATCTTGGTACTATTTCTTTAAATAGAATTTTTACTACTGTTCGGGCATTTTCAAAGGGCATACTTGGTTGGGGTAGATGATCATATCCAGCAGGTGTTTTACCTCTGTTATTTTGTTGACAAATTTGGCATGTTCTAGCAACTTTCTCAATTACTACTGTTATTCCTGGTGCATACCACTGTGCATTAATAGCATGTATCATCCCTCCTTTGCCCATGTGAGCCTGACCGTGTGCTAGGCGTGACAGGGGCAAAAATAGAGATCGAGGGCAAACAGTTCGCCCATCAGGGTGATACCAAATGTCGTCTTTTAAAAAACAACCCTGGTTTTCCCAAGTTCTTCCTTCCTGCATGGTAACTTGTTGTTGGGCTGTTTTAAGTTGTTGGATGTCAAGTACCTGTGGAGGGGAGACTGAGACTGCTTGAAGGCAGTCTGCCTGTGCCGAAGCGGCCTGTTTGGCTGCCTCGTCAGCCCTCCTATTTCCTACTGATACTTCATCCTCACCGGTTGTGTGAGCTGCACATTTGATAACGGCTACCTTACTTGGCAACTGAATGGCATCTAATAGATTAAGCACCAGTTGAGAGTGCTTAATCTGCTTTCCACCAGAGGTGATAAAGCCTCTGTTTTTCCACAGTTGTCCAAAATCATGGACCACACCGAATGCATATCTAGAATCAGTATAGATATTAGCAGTATGATCTTTAGCTATTATACAAGCTCTAGTGAGGGCAAACAATTCAGCAGCCTGAGCCGAGGTTCCAGGAGGCAGGGCGAATGCTTGAACAGTTTTGTAGGGATTTACAATAGCATAGCCTGCCAAAAACACATCATCCAATGATCCACCCGTATAGAGAATAAGATCAGGATTGTCCATGGGCTCTGTGAGCAAATCTGGTCTTGGTAAGGTGGCTACTTCCACCGTTAACAGACAATCATGCTGGTCTGGATCCTCTACTTCTTTAGTAGGAAGAAAGGTGGCTGGGTTCACTACCGGTGCACGTCGAAAGGTATAGTTAGGGTGTGACAGCAGTAATACTTCATAACCTGTTCTTCGATACTACTGGAGGCAGCAAAACCGAATAATAAGCAACTGGTCTATTTCCCCCACCATGTTCTTGGGTTAGTACTGCTGTTGCAAAAACTGCGGGTCTTTCGGTGTATCCTTGGGGCAACCTGGTCCATGTGTACTGCTGCTTCTTGTGGGTGAAAGCAAACAGATACTGACTTTCTTGATTTAACAGGATAGAGTAAAAAGCTGAACACATGTCTATTACAGTAAAGACAGTTGCTGTTGGTGGTATAGCAGATAGTATAATGTTGGTGTCCGGTACCACAGGGGTGATAGGACTACTATCTTCTTAATAGCTCTCAGATCTTGCACAAATCTCCATTCATTCGGCCTATTAACCTTTGGTATGGGCAGTATCGGAGTGTTACACGGGCTCTGTGTCTTTTCTAAAACTCCTTGTTCCAACAATGCAGAAATAACTGGCTCTATCCCATTTTCTGCCTCTGGAGGCAGTCTGTACTGCCTAATGCTTGGTAACACGGCGTTCTTTATCAATTGTACCCGATGGGGTACTGCAGAATGTACTTGCCCAACATGATTCTTATGCTTTGCCCAAAGTTCAGAAGATACTTGATTCAATGCCATTGGCAGCTTAGGGCTTGGTTGTTCCGGGGGTTGCTGTTTTTCAAAAGTGGAGGCATGATTTTTACCTTTCCACTGGAGAATCCCCCTGTTGTGGGTGATAAAGTCTATCTGAACATTTTGCAATTTTATTACTGCCCAAGGTTGATAGCCGTGTTGCTGTTTTTCTCTTTCTATTCCTACAATCATCGGACCCATATCTTTAGGTTTCGCTGGCGGTTTTACAGCCAATGTCAGATGGGGTGTCAAGTTCGCTTCTCTATACCGCTGCTGCGGTAAGGGTGTCAAATCCATGGCTACCCCCAATCCTTCTGGTCCAAAATAAATGCGGGGCATAGCTTCTACTATTTCTTCTCTACTTAAAAAGGATTGTACCAAACACTGGTAAGTTTCAGCTTTTTGTCGAGTGTACCAGGCTGTACAGTGAAGCTGAACTGCCTCAAAGCTTGTCAAAATTATATACATCAATTCTTCAGTATTAGAGTCAAATTTAGCTTTTAAGTTTTGTATAACTTCATGTATCAAGGGGGAATAGAAGTTGCCAATCAATTGCCAACAATAGAGGGCATCCTTTTCTTTGTTATCCTCCCTTTTCTCTTTTTTAATCCCATTAAAGAACTGATGAATATTATTTGGAGGGAGCTCCATGTACATTCCTTCCTTTGTGCAATAAATTGTGGCTCCTAGTTTGCACAAAGTCTGTCTTCCCAATAAAGGGAGCGGTGTTGTTTTAGAGACTATCAAAGTCTCATCATTAACTGACTGTCCTTCAATTATCAATTTGGTAGGTTCAGATAAAAATTATTTCATGGGGATACCGGCCACACCCATACTTAAGACGGTGGTGTTGCTTACAGGTAATCCCACAGAGGATGGTACAGAAGACATAGTAGCACCGGTATCCACCAGGAACTTCACATAAGTGTCTCCTACTTTTACTACTGCCAGAGGGTTTTCTTCTATGTCTGCCGATAAGAGGAGGGCTGCCGCCTGTACCACTAAGCCTCCGGGGCATCCCTATGCTGATTATTCTGTGCCTGTCCTCGTCCCTTTTGCTGATTTACTGACCTGCTGTTTTAGCCATATTTTCCTTATAGGTAAATAGTCCCTCTCTATCCATGTTAGCCAGTACTGTAACTGCCTCTTTCCAACTTTTTCCTTGCCAGTCCAAAACCCTTATTTTAGAAACATAGAAACATAGAAAATAGGTGCAGGAGTAGGCCATTCGGCCCTTCTAGCCTGCACCGCCATTCAATGAGTTCATGGCTGAACATTCAACTTCAGTACTCCCTTCCTGCTTTCTCGCCATACCCCTTGATCCCCCTAGTAGTAAGGACCTCATCTAACTCCTTTTTGAATATATTTAGTGAATTGGCCTCAACAACTTTCTGTGGTAGAGAATTCCACAGGTTCACCACTCTCTGGGTGAAGAAGTTCCTCCGCATCTCGGTCCTAAATGGCTTACCCCTTATCCTTAGACTGTGACCTCTGGTTCTGGACTTCCCCAACATTGGGAACATTCTTCCTGCATCTAACCTGTCTAACCCCGTCAGAATTTTAAATGTTTCTATGAGGTCCCCTCTCATTCTTCTGAACTCCAGTGAATACAAGCCCAGTTGATCCAGTCTTTCTTGATAGGTCAGTCCCGCCATCCCGGGAATCAGTCTGGTGAACCTTCGCTGCACTCCCTCAATAGCAAGAATGTCCTTCCTCAGGTTAGGAGACCAAAACTGTACACAATACTCCAGGTGTGGCCTCACCAATGCCCTGTACAACTGTAGCAACACCTCCCTGCCCCTGTGCTCAAATCCCCTTGCTATGAAGGCCAACATGCCATTTGCTTTCTTAACCGCCTGCTGCACCTGCAAACCTTGTTAAATTGTATGTTCTTGCTTGTTGTGGCAACATACAATTTAACAAGGTTTGCACTGCCAAAGGTTCATTTTGATCCATTGGTATTCCTGCATGCTCGTCCCAACTATTTTTCCATCTGCCTGCAAAATCTATTCTTCTGCTTTCTGCAAGCAGCGGGTGACTTCCCCTATATCTCCATGCTTTTTAGCTCCCTTTAATAAATGGTACAGGTTTGCTCAAGCCAGTTGTGAAAGGCTACTGGCTTCTTAACAGGATTAGGGGCAGCTGATATCATATCCCGAGCTTCTCCCGGTGTCCAGGGCTTTAGGACAGCCGTTGTTCTGATCATTACACGGGGGCTTGTGTCGTGGGGGTAGTGGAGGAATCGGCCTGTCTTATCCAGCTGAGCGGCCACTATTTCTATAATCTCCTGCCAATCATCCGGCTCGGTGGTTGGAAGACGGGGGTATAAGCCGACAGGGGAAGCGGTCAAAACCGGGCCACTTGGGGGGCTGTAAGAGGGAGGGGGCTTCTCCTTACCCTCCTCCTCTTTCTTTTTATTTTTAGGGGCTGGTGCCTCTTTGCCACCTCTGTCCATTTTTTAAAACAATTCTCCATATAATCTTTATCCCAACTGGGGTCCCCTGTCCCATTTTTGGTGGTCTGTTTCCATTCTTCAATTAAGGACAATTTAAAACTTCCTCCATATGGCCAATCCCCATCAGACCAACCGTACAAATCGCTACTAAACGTTACCGCGTATCTGTCGTCTCCTGTTTCTTTAATTACAGTGTCCGCCGGCGAGCCGGGCGGCACAATGGGATCTCCTACCTTCTCTCGTTGCTTTACTACCTTACGGATTCTCTTCTCAGTCTTAGGATGTACTTTCATTCTTTCAGTTGAGAGGTCGTCCTTCTTTCCTTTTCTAGGAGCTGGGCGCGAACGCCCTGCTCGACTAGAGCCGTTTCCCATTCTTCCGGGTGCAACGTCTCACGATCTTTTCTGAAATGAGAGTTAGGACACTCCTACAAAATATACAATAATTTACAAAGCGCTCACCGGTGTTCTCTTTTCTGCTCAGATCGGGGTCTCCTTTTGCCTTTTTGTTATTTTAGCTTCTTAGCGGTAGCTACCTTAAATGCCTCACCCTCTAGGGGATCTCGGCGGCCCGTCCCCCTTTCAGCTAGGACGGCCTAGGCACCTTCCTCCTTTCAGCTAGGAAGGTCCTTAAAATTCCTCTTTTCTCTTTAAAAGTTAAATTTAGTTCTTTTGGATCTCGTTTTTTTTTAGAGATCCTGCCGGACTACGCCAGAATCTGTCGAGGAAATATTTAGCTTAAATTAACTCAGGCGGAGACTTTCAGAAGTGCACTTCGAGAGAATTTATTTTAAAAAGCAAGATATATCTCGGAGAGCCTGCTTGGACCGTACCAAGGCAAAACTCTGTCGTACAAGCAAATTGCACTTATCTTTATACAGAAATTGAATACAGAAATATAAAAGGAATCTTATTCATTAGTCCCGCGAGTACAAAGGTCGTCTCGGGAGGTACACACTCTATCTGTCCTTGCATAGTTTCTCTCTGTTCACAGTCTGATAAGCAAAGACAAAAGGAGACTCCCTTTTAATACCAGATGGTCACCTAATTACATCTCTAAGTTTCAAGGCTAAAAAGCGTGGCTATTTTTCTAGTCTTATTATTTCTTTAAGCATAGCAAAAAACAGAATTTAACCCTTCCCTCTAAATTAAGCCAGGTGTTCATAGATTCTTTCTTCCACACAAGCCCTGTAAGAATTTTGTATGTTTCAATGAGATCACCTCTCATTCATCTAAACTCTAGAGAATATAGGCCCAGTCTACTCAATCTCTCCTCATAGGACAGTCCCCCCATCCCAGGAATCAGTCTGGTGAACCATCGTTGCACTCCCTCTATGGCAAGTATATCTTTCCTTAGGTAAGGAGACCCAAATTGTGCCCAGAATATATCTGCCATGGGTCATACACACAGCTGATTTGGCATCCATATTGGGGGCAGAAATTCCTACCATCTACAAATATAGTGAGAGAGCCATCATTCCCCATTTTCATTTTTGTTTTAAGAGATGAAGCCTCATGTTATAAAAGTTCAGGTTTTCAATTAATTTCATTAGCAGCAGAGCAAAGGTTAGAGGTCGAGGCTTGGATTCAGTTCAGCCTCCATTGTGTTACAAGATTGACCGAAGAGGCCTTCAAACTGCAAGAGTTTTCCTGCACAATCCTCAAATATCTTTTACTTAACTCTTGAATGCACCATTGTGCCTCAGTTGATAGCGTGCACTCGGTCTGAGCCAAAAGACGTTAGATTTGATTGCCGGACGGAGACAGATGCTCACAACTATTTTAAGTAAACTTTAAATCAAGTGCCCCCTTGTTAAAGAGACACTCGAACTGACAAATTAACAAATTATACTTTTTCGAAAACTATGGTCCATTTAAAATTTGGTTGCCGGGGGTGATGATGCACTCCAATCGCTCCGCGCCCACCTCTCGCGGAAGGCCGCAAGTGTACCAGTGGACACTGCGTGCTTGGCATTCCACTGCAGGTGTGAGGGGTTGAGATGGATATTACAGATTCCCTTAGCACGGTTTAAGGAACAGCAAGTCATGCTCCAGGTGGCCTGGACAATAAACCCCTCTCGCCCAACAACACCAAGAACAGATTGGCTGCTGATTTATCCACTTGCTCTTTATAGGCCACCCTGCTGCCTGAACAGTCATCACAAGCCAGCAACACATTCTTGCTGTCGACTGCTGTGCTGACAATATAACAACAATTCCACTTATAAAAAAAACCTTTTAACACAATGAATGTCCCAAAAAGCTTCACAGAGGCGAAAATAATTGGACACCAAGCAATGGTTAGGAGCAGGCTTCAGAATGTGGAGTCCAGATGGCAGGAGGTGGCGAGGGGCGGAACAGTCCAATGTTGAGCAGCGGTGGCAGACTCCGGGGAGACGGGCTGTGTGGGAGGAGGGCTGGGCATGATGCCACAAAGAGATGTGGATGATTATAGGGAACTTGGAACCGATGCACTGAGGGGTGGGTCACCACGTCAGTGCAAGAATTATGTGATGCAGTGTTTCACACAGAGAGCTGTACATACCATTTAACTGGTGAATTATCGGTGGTAACACTCCGAGTTAGTGAATGCTTCACTGTGCCCTGCTCACACCTGTCTGTACTCTCCCTCACTGGTCCTAGACTCTCCAGCCAGAAGCAATATAAACCTAGTCTGCTCAATCTCTCCTCATAGGACAATCACCCCCCCCCCCCCACATCCCAGGAATCAGTCTGGTGAACCATCGTTGCACTCCCTCTATGGCGAGTATCTCCTTCCTTAGGTAAGGAGACCCAAACTGTACACAATACTCCAGGTGTGGTCTCACCAGGGCCCTATATAATTGCAGTAAGACGTCTTTACTCTTGAACTCAAATCCTCCTGTAATAAAGGCCAACATACCATTTGATTTCCTAATTACTTGCTGTACCTGCATGTTAACTTTCAGTGATTGGTGTACAAGGACACCCAGGTCCCTCTGAACACCAACATTTCACAATCTCTCATCATTTAAAAAAAAAACTCTGTTTTTCTATTTTTCCTACCAAAGTGGATAACTTCACATTTCTCCACGTTATATTCCATTTGCCATGTTCTTGCCCACTCACTCTGCCTGTCTATATCCCCTTGAAGCCTCTTTGCATCCTCCTCACAACTTACATTCCCACCTAGCTTTGTATCATCAGCAAACTTGGATATATTACATTTGGTCCCCTCATCCAAATCATTGATACAGATTGTGAATAGCTGGGGCCCAAACACTGATCCTTGCGGTACCCCACTGGTTACAGCCTGCCAACCCGAAAATGACCCGTTTATTCCTACTCTCTGTTTTCTCTCCATTAACCAATCCTCAATACATGCTAGTATATTACCCCCAATCCATGAGCCCTAATTTTGTTTAATAACCTCTTGTGTGGCACCTTATCGAATGCCTTCTGAAAATCCAAATACACCACATCCACTGGTTCCCCCTGATCTATTCTGCTAGTTACAACCTCAAAAACACCAACAGATTTGTCAAACATGATTTCCCTTTCATAAATCTCATGTTGACTCTGCCCAATCCTATTATTATTTTTTAAGTGACCTGTACCATGTCCTTAATAATAGATTCCAGCATTTTCTCTACTATTGATGCCAGGCTAACTGGTCGGTAGTTCCCCCTTTTCTCTCTCCCTCCTTTCTTAAATAGCGGGGTTACATTAGCTACCTTCCAATCCGCAGGAAACATTCTAGAATATATGGAATTTTGGAAGATGACAACCAATGCATCCACTATCGCTATAGCAACCTCTTTCAAAACCCTGGGATGTAGGCCGTTGGGTCCAGGGGATTTATCGGCTTTCAGTCCCATTAATTTCTCCAGTACTATTTTATTACTAATAATAATTTCTTTCAGTTCCTCATTCTCGCTAGACCCTTAGTTCTCCACAACTCTGAGAGGTTTTTTGTGTCTTCTTCTTCCGTGAAGACAAACACACAGTATTTGTTTAATTTCTCTGCCATTTCTTTATTCCCTATTATAATTTCTCCTGTCTCAGCCTGTAAGGGACCCACATTTACTTTCACTAATCTTTTCCTATTTACATCCCTATAGAAGCTTTTACAGTGTTTTTATGTCTCTCGCTAGTTTACTCTCATATTCTATTTTCCCTTTCTTTATCAATTTCTTGGTCCTCCTTTGCTGAATTCTAAAATCCTCCCAATCCTCAGATTACTGCTCTTTGTGGCAACATTATAATCCTCTTCCTTTAATCGAATACTATCTTTAGCTTCTCTTGTTAGCCACGGTTAGACCACTTTTCCTGTGGGGTTTTTGTGCCTTAAAGGAATGTATGTTTGTTGTAAATAATATATTAATTCTTTAAATGTTACCCATTGCTTGTCTACCGATATACCTTTTAATGCAGTTTCCCAATCTACCGTAGTCACCTCGCCCCTCATACCTACGTAGCTTACTTTGTTTAGATTTAGCTGTGTCCTGTATTTTGGAAGCAAAGGGATCTTCATGTTTGTTGAGATTTTTAGCAGAGATGCAAGTTCCTCTGGAACATGAAAACGTTGCACCAAAGCCCAATACTAACGGAAACATCTGGCATTTTCTTTGAATTAATTCATGTGACATGGGTGTCACTGGGTAAGCTTACATTTATTGCCCAAGGCCAATTCAGGATGGGCAAATATCTGCTGCCTTGTCCCATGAACGAATAAAAAAAAAAGTGGACAAGTTAGTTTGTTGTCAAACATCACCCCTTAATAGACAGACTATTTAGTGAGAAGTGATATCTATAATAACTACTAAAAGCATTATTAAAGCACATGCAGCATTTTCATAATATGGGAATTTTAAAAAATTTGTTCATGGGATGTGGGCGTCATGGGCAAAGCCAACAGTTGGAGCAGGACTTCTCTGCTTTTATACTCCATCTCCCTTGCAATAAAGGCCAACATTCTATTTACCTTTCTAATTACTTGCCGTACCTGCATACTAACTTTTTGTGTTTCATGTACGAGGACCCCCAGGTCTCTCTCTACTGCAGCATTCTGTAGCCTTTCTCCATTTAAATAATAATTTCCTTTCCTATTCTTCCTACCTCACATTTTCCCACATTATGTTCCATCTGCCAAAATGTTGCCCTCTCACTTAATCTGTCTAAACCCCTTTGCAGACTCTCTGGGGCCGAAATTGCCCCTACGCCCTAAACGGAGTGCACTTATGATTTTTCTTGTTGAATTACCGTCCCAATCAATGGGGCAGTTATTGGAAGCATTTTGCCCTCTTTTTCCTTCTGCTAGTGTCGGGGCAGAAGTTGATCGGAAGCTGCATGGCATTTTCAGCTCCTTTGTGTCCTCCTCACAATTTGCTTTCCCTCCCATCTTTGTATCATCAGCAAACTTGGCTACATTACACTCAGTCCCTTCATCCAAGTCATTAATATAGATTGTAAATAGTTAGGGTCCCAGCACTGATCCCTGCGGCACCCCACTAGTTATCGTTTGCCAACCCATTTATCCTGACCCTCTGTTTTCTGTTAGCTAGCCAATCATCTATCCATGCTAATACATTCCCCCATGAGCTCTTGTGTCATAATCTTTTATATGGCACCTTATCAAATGCCTTTTGGAAATCCAAATACAACACATCCATTGGTTCCCCTTTATCAACCCTGCTCATTACATTCTCAAAGAACTCCAGCAAATTTGTCAAACACGATTTCCCTTTCATAAAACCATGTTGACTCTGTTTGATTGTTTTATGAATTTCTAAATGTCCTGCTACTGTTTCCTTAATAATGGACTCCAGTATTTTCCCAACGACAGATGTTAGGCTAACTGGCCTATGGTTTCTTGCTTTTTGTCTCCCTCATTTCTTGAATAGGGGTGTTACATTTGCGTTTTTCAATCCTCTGGGACTTTTCCAGAATCTAGTGAACTATCTCTAGCTGCTTCTTTTAAGACCCTAGGCTGCAAGCCGTCAGGTCCAGGGACTTGTCCGTCTTTAGTCCCATTAGTTTGCCCAGTACTTTTTCTCTAGTGATAATGATTGTCTTCCCTCCCTTTTGCCCCTTGATTTTCTACTTCTAACATGAAGACAGATACAAAATATTTGTTCAAAATCTCTGCCATTCCCCATTATTAATTCCCGAGTATCATCCTCTAAGGGACCCACATTTACTTTAGCTACTCTCTTCCTTTTTATATACTTGTAGCAGACTTACTGTCTCTTTTTATATTTTTTGCTAGCTGACTCTCATAATCTATTTTCTCCCTCTGTATCATGTTTTTAGTCATCCTTTGTTGGTTTCTAAAATGTTCCCAATCTTCTGGCCTAACCCTAATCTTTGCAGCATTGTGTGCCTTTTCTTTCAATTTGATACCATCCTTAACTTCCTTAGCTAGCCACGGTTGGTTCATCTTTCTCATCGAGTCTTTATTTCTCAATGGAATATACCTTTGCTGAGAGTTATGAAATATCTCCTTAAATGTCTGCCACTGTTTATCTACCATCTGACCGTTTAATCTATTTTCCCAGTAAACTTTAGCCAGCTCTGTTTTTATACCTTTGTAATTGGTCTTTATCTGGGTTTAAGACATTAGTTTCCGACCCAAGTTTCTCCCCTCCAACTGAATGTAAAATTCTATCATGTTATGATCACTCTTCCCTAGTGGTTACTTTACTATGAGATCATTAGTTAATCCTATCCCATTACACATTACCAGACGGTACACACTGCAGCCATGGTGCGCCGGTGGTGGAGGGAGTGAATGTTGAAGGTGGTGGATGGGGAGCCAATCAAGCGGGCTGCTTTGTCCTGGATGGTGTCGAGCTTCTCGAGTGTTGTTCGAGCTGCACCATCCAGGCAAGTGGAGAGTGTTCCATCACACTCCTGACTTGTGCCTTGTAGATGGTGGAAAGGCTTTGGGGAGTCAGGAGGTGAGACACTCACCGCAGAATACCCAGCCTCTGACCTGCTTTTGTAGTATTTATGTGGCTGGTCCAGTTAAGTTTCTGGTCAATGGTGACCCCCAGGATGTTGATGGTGGGGGATTCGGCGATGGGAATGGTGTTGAATATCAAGGGGCAGCGGTTAGATTCTCGCTTGTTGGAGATGGTCATTGCCTGACACTTGTGTGGTGGGAATGTTACTTGCCACTTATCAGCCCAAGTCTGAATGTTGTCCAGGTCTTGCTGCATGTGGGCACGGACTGCTTCATTATCTGAGGAGCTGCGAATGGAACTGACCACTGTGCAATCATCAGCGAACGTCCCCACTTCTGACCTTATGATGGAGGAAGGTCATTGATGAAGCAGCTGAAAATAATTGGGCCGAGGACACTGCCCTGAGGAACTCCTGCAGCGATGTCCTGGGGCTGTAATGATTGACCTCCAACCACCACAACCATCTTCCTTTGTGTTGGGTATGATTCCAGCCAGTGGAGAGTTTCCCCCCCCTGATACCCATTGACTTCAGTTTTACTCGGGCTCCTTGATGCCACACACAGTCAAACACTGCCTTGAATTCGAGGGCAGTCACTCTCACCTCACTCTGGAATTCAGCTCTTTTGCCCATGTTTGGACCAAGGCTGTAATGAGGTCTGGAGCTGAGTGGTACTGGTGGAACTCAAACTGAGCATCGGTGAGCAGGTTATTGGTGAGTAAGTGCCACTTGATAGCACTGTCGGTGACACCTTCCATAACTTTGCTGATGATTGAGAGTAGACTGATGGGACGGTAATTGGCCGGATTGGATTTGTCCTGCTTTTTGTGGACAGGACATACCTGGGCAGTTTTCCACATTGTCGGGTAGATGCCAGTGTTGTAGCTGTACTGGAACAGCTTGGCTAGAGGCACGGTTAGTTCTGGAGCACAAGTCTTCAGCACGACAGCCGGGATGTTGTTGGGGCCCATAGCCTTTGCTGTATCCAGTGCGCTCAGCCGTTTCTTGATATCACGTGGAGTGAATCGAATTGGCTGAAGACTGGCTTCTGGGCTGGTGGGGACCTCAGGAGGAGGCCGATATGGATCATCCACTCGGCACTTCTGGCTGAAGATGGTTGTAAACGCTTCAGCCTTGTCTTTTGCACTCACGTGCTGGGCTCCATCATCATTGAGGATGGGGATATCCATGGAGCCTCCTCCTCCTGTTAGTTGTTTAATGGTCCACCAACATTCACGACTGGATGTGGCAGGACTGCAGAGCTTTGATCTGATCCGTTGATTGTGGGATCACTTCGCCCTGTCTATAGCATGCTGCTTCCGCTGTTTAGCGTGCATATAGTCCTGTGTTGCAGCTTCCACAGGTTGGCAACTCATTTTTAGGTACGCCTGGTGCTGCTCCTGGCATGCTCTTCTACACTCCTCATTGAACCCGGGTTGGTCCCCTGGTTTGATGGTAATGGTAGAGTGAGGGATATGCCGGGCCATGAGGTTACAGATTGTGGTGGAATACAATTCTGCTGCTGCTGATGGCCCACAGTGCCTCATGGATGGCCAGTGTTGAGCTGCTAGATCTGTTCTGAATCTATCCCATTTAGCACGGTGATAGTGCCACACAACACAATGGAGGGTGTCCTCAGTGTGAAGATGGGACTTAGTCTCCACAATAACTGTGTGCTGGTCACTGCTACCAATGCTGTCATTGACAGGTGCATCTGCGACAGGTAGATTGGTGAGGACCAGGTCAAGTAGGTTTTTCCCTCGTGTTGGTTCTCTCACCACCTGCCGCAGGCCCAGTCTGGCAGCCGTGTCCTTCAGGACTCGGCCAGCTCGGTCAGTAGTGGTGCTACCGAGCCACTCTTGGTGATGGACATTGAAGTTCCCCACTCAGAGTACTCTCTGTGCCCTTGCTACTCTCAGTGCTTCTTCCAAGTGGGGTTCAGCATGGAGGAGTACTGATTCATCAGCTGAGGGAGGGCGGTAGGTGGTAATCAGCAGGAGGTTTCCTTGCCCATGCTTGACCTGAAGCCATGAGACTTCATGGGGTCTGGAGTCAATGTTGAGAACCCCCAGGGCCACTCCCTCCCGACTGTATACCACTAAGAGACCACCTCGGGTGGGTCTGTCCTGCCGGTGGGACAGGATATACCCAGGGATAGTGATGGAGGAGTCTGGGACATTGGCTGAAAGGTAGGATTCTGTGAGTATGACTATGTCAGGCTGGTGCGTGACTGGTGTGTGGGACAGCTCTCAATGTTAGCACAAGTCCCCAGATGTTGGTGAGGAGGGTCACCTGGGCTGGGTGTGCCGTTGTCGTATCTGTAGCCGGTGCCAAGGTCGATGCCGGGTGGACTGTCCGGTTTTATTCTCCTCATAGAAACATAGAAAATAGGTGCCAGTCGGCCCTTCGAGCCTGCACCACCATTCAATATGATCATGGCTGATCATGCAACTTCAGTACCCCTTTCCTGCTTTCTCTCCATACCCCTTGATCCCCTTAGCCGTAAGGGCCACATCTAACTCCCTCTTGAATATATCCAATGAACTGGAATCAACAACTCTCTGTGGTAGAGAATTCCACAGGTTCACCACTCTCTGGGTGAAAAAGTTTCTCCTCATCTCGGTCCTAAATGGCTTACCCCTTATCCTTAGACTGTGACCCCTGGTTCTGGACTTCCCCAATATCGGGAACATTCTTCCTGCGTCTAACCTGTCCAATCCCGTCAGAATTTTACATGTTTCTATGAGATCCCCTCTCATTCTTCTAAATTCCATTAAATATATGCCTAGTCAATCCAGTCTTTCTTCATATGTCAGTCCTGCCATCCCAGGAATCAGTCTGGTGAACCTTTGGTGCACTCCCTCAATAGCAAGCAAGTCGTTCCTGAGATTAGGAGACCAAAACTGAACACAATATGCCAAGTGTGGCCTTACCAAGGCCCTGTACAACTGCAGTAAGACCTCCTATACTCAAATCCTCTCGCTATGAGCATGCTATTTGCTTTCTTCACCGCCTGCTGTACCTGCATGCCAACCTTCAGTGACTGATGTACCATGACACCCAGGTCTCGTTGCCCCTCCCCTTTTACTAATCTGTCACCATTCAGATAATATTCTGAGTTCCTGTTTTTACTACCAAAGTGAATCTCACATTTATCCACATTATACTGCATCTGCCATGCATTTGCCCACTCACCTAACCTGTCCAAGTCACCCTGCAGCCTCTTAGCGTCCTCCTCACAGCTCATACTGCCACCCAGCTTAGTGTCATCTGCAAACTTGGAGATATTACACTCAATTCCTTTGTCTAAATCCTTCAATTCCTTTGTCTATGTATATTGTAAATGGCTGGGGTCCCAGCACTGAACCTTGCGGCACCCCACTAGTCACTGCCTGCCATTCTGAAAAGGATCCGTTTATTCCCACTCTACTTCCTGTCTGTCAACCAGTTCTCTATCCATGTCAATACATTACCCCTAATATCATGTGCCTTAATTTTGTACAGTATTCTCTTGTGTGGGACCTTGTCAAAAGCCTTTTGAAAGTCCAAATACACCACATCCACTGGTTCTCCCTTGTCCACTCTACTAGTTACAGCCTCAAAAAATTCCAGAAGATTTGTCAAGCATGATTTCCCTTTCATAAATCCATGCTGACTTGGACTGATCCTGTCACTGCTTTCCAAATGCGCTGCTGCTACATCTTTAATAATTGATTCCAGCATTTTCCCCACTACCAATGTCAGGATAATCTGTTTTCTCTCACCCTCCTTTTTTAAAAAGTGGGGTTACATTAGCTACGCTCCAATCCATAGGAACTGATCCAGTGTCCATGCAATTTTGGAAAATGATCACCAATGCATCTACTATTTCTCGGGCCACTTCCTTAAGTACTCTGGGATGCAGACTATTAGGCCCTGGGGATTTATCGGCCTTCAGTCCCATCAGTTTCCCTAACACCATTTCCTGAGTAATAAGGATTTCCCTCAGTTCCTCCTTCCTGCTAGACCCTCGGTCCCCTAGTATTTAGAGGAGGTTATTCATGTCTTCCTTAGTGAAGACAGAACCAAAGTATTTGTTCATTTGGTCTGCTATTTCCTTGTTCCCCATAATGAATTCACCTGATTCTGACTGCAAGGGACCTACATTTGTCTTCACTAATCTTTTTCTCTTCACATATCTATAGAAGCTTTTGCAGTCAGTTTTTATGTTCCCTGCAAACTTCCTCTCATACTCTATTTTCCCCCTCCTAATTAAACTCTTTGTCCTCCTCTGCTGAATTCTAAATTTCTCCCAGTCCTCAGGTTTGCTGCTTTTTCTGGCCAATTTATATGCCTCTTCCTTGGATTTAACACTATCTTTAATTTCCCTTGTTAACCACGGTTGAGCCACTTTCCCCGTTTTATTTTTACTCCAGACCAGGATGTACAATTGTTGCAGTTCATCCATGTGATTTTTAAATGTTTGCCATTGCCTATCCACCGTCAACCCTTCAAGTATCATTTGCCAGTGTATTCTAGCCAATTCACGTCTCATACCATCGAAGTTACCTTTCCTTAAGTTCAGGACACTCGTCTCTGAATTAACTGAGTCACTCTCCATCTTAATGAAGAATTCTACTATTTAATGGTCACTCTTCCCCAAGGGGCCTCGCAAGACCAGATTGCTAATTAATCCTCTCTCATTACACATCACCCAGTCTAGGATGGCCTGCTCTCTAGTTGGTTCCTCGACATATTGGTCTAGAAAACCATCCCTTATACACTCCAGGAAATCCTCCTCCACAATACTGCTACCAGTTTGGTTAGTCCAATCAATATGTAAGTTAAAGTCACGCACGATAACTGCTGTACCCTTATTGCACGCATCCCTAATTTCCTGTTTGATGCCATCCCCAACCTCCCTACTACTGTTTGGTGGTTGGTACACAACTCCCACTAACATTTTCTGCTCTTTGGTGTTCCGTAGCTCTACCCATACCGATTCCACATCATCCAGGCTAATGTCCTTCCTTGCTATTGCGTTAATCTCCTTTAACCATAATTGTTTCTTGTAGCAGTTTGGTATAACTGAGTGTCGCGCTGGGCCATTTCAGAGGGCAGTTAGAGTCAACCACATCGCTGTGGGTCTGGAGTCACATATCGGCCAGACCGGGTAAGGACGGCAGATTTCCTTCCCGAAAGGGCATTAGTGAACCAGACGGGTTTTTTATGACAATCCGATAGTTTCATGGTCACTATTAATGATACTAGCTTTATATTCCAGATTATTTAATTAATATTACCATTATTTAGATGGGGGGCGGTGGACGGGTAACGTGATTACTAATCCATTTGAAAAAGGGTTCTTCAACCAAAAAAGGAAAACACCGCTCTATCTAACGCCCCCCCCCCCGTGCTGTACCTGCCCTGGGAGTGTGTAATGGGACAGTGTAGAGGGAGCTTTACTCTGTATCTAACCCTGTGCTGTATCTGCCCTGGGAGTGTTTGATGGGACAGTGTAGAGGGAGCTTTACTCTGTATCTAACCCCCTGTACCTGCCCTGGGAGTGTTTGATGGGACAGTGTAGAGGGAGCTTTACTCTGTATCTAACCCCCTGTACCTGCCCTGGGAGTGTTTGATGGGACAGTGTAGAGGGAGCTTTACTCTGTATCTAACCCCGTGCTGTACCTGCCCTGGGAGTGTTTGATGGGACAGTGTAGAGGGAGCTTTACTCTGTATCTAACCCCGTGCTGTACCTACCCTGGGAGTGTTTGATGGGACAGTGTAGAGGGAGCTTTACTCTGTATCTAACCCCGTGCTGTACCTGCCCTGGGAGTGTTTGATGGGACAGTGTAGAGGGAGCTTTACTCTGTATCTAACCCCCTGTACCTGCCCTGGGAGTGTTTGATGGGACAGTGTAGAGGGAGCTTTACTCTGTATCTAACCCCGTGCTGTACCTGCCCTGGGAGTGTGCGATATGAACATTCAGTACATGAAATGGATGCTAACATTGATTAGTGCGTAATTTATTAAGAAATGGCTGAGATACAAATGATTTATGAAACTGTGTGGATGGGAGCAGGAACTAAAGCCCTGTGTTTGTGGAGCGTCCTCGGTGCAAGAGGAACAGCATTGCACACGGGTCAGATATAGAACGCCTTCTGACACTTTGTGCTGATTTTTGACATCTAGTTGTCTTTCCAAAGCTTGCCGTGTTGAGTGTGCACAGTTATATTTTTCAGTCTGAGTGGGATCGTGTTTTCGGTCCGTCAGTTTGATGCGTTACAATGTTTATTCAGATAATCGTTGCACTGATGATTCTTTGGACTGGTGCCAATTCTCTCCGTGTAACAGAGGAAATCTTCCTCATCATTCTTTACAAATATCATCAACAAGTCAAAATCCAGTTTTCTCAGTTTTGAATGAGGGCTGGAGCACCAGTTAATTTATCTAAGATTTATTTCATAAAAATGAAGTGATTAAATTGAAAAGGACATACTAGTGACAAATGCTACAGGTAGAGTTAAATTTTAACTGCACTGAAATCAGGACTGATTGTCCTATTCTCGTCCTAGAACCTCTAAACTGTGGAATTTCTCACATCCCTGAGTCCTTTCATCCTACAATCTATTAAAATCCAAACGTGCTGTCTCTAAATCATTCGCTCACCTTCTCTCCTGCTCAGTTTTAAATTGTTTAGTGATATCCTTCGCATTAATAAATCTTTAAAGTTTCAATTAACTGCTGCTGTCAAACGACTGAGGGTAGATTACAAATTTATCTACAATATTTCACCTGGAGTATCACCATTAAAGGCAGTCCCTCGAGGCGAGGATGACTTGCTTCCATGCCAAAAAGGGATGAGTTGACAGGTGTTTCAATGAAGGATCTAATATACCGGATCCTGAACTACATCCTGAAGGGTGGAAGATGCCTGTGCGTGGATTTTTTTAACGTGGGGTGACCGTTGCACACCAGCCACCACACGGGCTTGACAGAGCGAGGTCTTGGTCCAGGGGCAAGGGTTAACCAGGACGACTGGAGACCTGCTCTGCTGCATGGACCTAGTGCGCACACATATTGCAGTGTGGGCTGGGCCCGTGCTGCCCCTAACTCCTAATTATTTCCATAAAACCTAATTCACATGTAAACATCAGTGTCACAATGCGCAACATTTTTTTCCCTGTTTCATTAGACATCATGTCTCTACAAGCTTGTGAAACTGCCCGGTTAATATTTTGGAGACAATAAGCAGGTTCATATCACCAGCTGGATAGTGAGACAGCTGTTGCCAAACAGTTCTGGTAAGTATACAATTTGCACGCTGGCTTCCTGCTCAGAACTCTCATACTATGGTAAATTGGCAGCTTGTCAGATTTCAGTCATTAAATCCAACATTTGTTTGAGACACAAGCGGCAACAAATAGAGAGATTCTTGCTGCTCAAATTGTAATGTCTCATGGTTCATTATTTCACTGAAGGTCTACCATTAATAAAACAAAGAGGAGTTTAACACTTCATTCTAAGTGGTCAAGTGAGGCCTTTCAAACCATATCATTGACTCTTCTGTGCAATTAACCTTGAACAGAGAAAAATAGTGCAAATAATTTAGTTTTTAATTTGTCAAAAATAAGATGGGTGAAAATAAGATAAATATACCAGTTTAGGCAGGAATCTCACTGACACAGTATAGCTGAACTTATAACTTTTAGTCCAAAGTCCACAAAAGCTTAGTAGAGTGTTACAGTTATAGATTAACTGTAATCCTCCAATATCTATTCGAATACAAGTTACAAGTATCACATACTCACAACCTGGGACACCTCAGCTGACTCACTGATGGTTGCCTACTAACCAGTCTGCTGACAGACCATACATGGTGTTTCTATTGTGTGGCTTACCTAACCGTCTACAATGGGATTATGGCTGAGCATATCCTCCCCACCACCAAGACCACTCACTTTTACCTCCGTGATATCACCCTCTCAGTTCCTGCCTCAGCCCACCAGCTGCTGATCTGTGCCCTATCCATGTATTTGTTGCCTCCAGACTCCCACCTTCCATAAATTTCAGCTCTGCTGTCCATATCCGAGCTCGCTCCATCCCGTTCACCCATCACCCGTGCTGACTGACCGAACCTGGCCCCCAGAGCGCATGACATTGAAAATTCTCATCCTTGTGTTCAAATTCCTATGTGTTAACTTCCTTCAACCCGACAACTCTCAGAACACGATATTCCTCCAAATGTAGCCTCTTGTAGATCCCAGATTTCCATCACCTCACCATCGGTGGCCGTGCCTTCAGCTGCCGAGGCCCCAAGTTCTGGAATTCCCTCCCTAAACCTCTCCACCTCGCTACCTCTCTCTCCTCCTGTAAGTCACTCCTTAAAACCGACCTCTTTGACCAAGCTTTTAGTCATCTGTTCTCTATGCGGCCGTGTCAAATTTTAATCTGATTGACGTTCCTGTGCCTTTTTACAACGTTAATGGCGCTATATAAATTAGAGTCGTGTTGAGCAGAGCACCAACAACTTTATCCTTTATAGTTTCGAAACTTGACGTTTAATTGTCATTACCCTACACACCAGAAGAAATCCCAGTAACTCTTCTCTTGAAACAAAGAAACTTATCTGCAAAGATTTGTAGATTTGACGATTGGCTTATTTCTCAACAGCGAGGAAACGATTTAGTTACACCAACCCAATCATACTGATGACCAGTTCCATAGAATACTTGCATTTGAACCAGACATTTATTTGGGTATCCCATGCAGTAGTCAGCATGCAGCCACTCAAGGTCTCAAGGCACCAATTTAAAGAAGTGCCTCTGTTTCTGAAACTGCACGAATACGAGACTCCCCTGGTGATTCTGTTTTATGCCACCAATTCAGAATTTAGTTTAGTCTGCTAATGATTAGATGCAGTAAACCAAGAAGTTACTTGTAAAGTCCTGTCCCCTCAGTACAGATTCACACGAGGCATGTAGTGAAGTCAAGGTCACTCTGGACCTGCACCTTTATTTCACAGCTCTGGAATGCTGCACTTGCCTGAGACCTGTCCTTATATACCTGTCTCTTGCAAGTGCACCCCTGGTGGTAAGGTATGCTGGTGGTTACAGGTCATATCTTATTACAGTCATGTATAGCATGTTAGGATACAGTTATATATAATAATGTAAGATACATGACATCACCCTCCCCAAAGGTCTTATTGTCTTTATAAGTTCAGTCTCTCAGGTGGTCTATGCTCTCGCGTGGAGCATCTGGGTTGTGGTTCAGTTGTTTGCCTTGTTTTTCTTTAGGTGTGATTGCTGGTATCTCGCCTGGGCTGCCTGTTTCGATTGGTGTGATTGTTGTTGACTCGCCTGGGCTGTCTGTTGGGATTGCCCTTTCCTCAGGTTGTTCCCTCTGCCTGTCCACCAGGTGTGGTGCGAGTTCCACATTGTAGTCTGCCTCTGGTTCCGCAGTGTTGTTGGTAAATCTGCTTTTGACTTGGTCTACATGCCTCCGGCAGGTTTTGCCATTGTTCATTTATACTACCAGTAGCCTGTTTCCTTCCTTGCCCGTTACTGTCCCTGCAAGCCATTTGGGACCCCTGCCATAGTTTAGTACAAACACTTTGTCCCCTATCTCATTCCATCTCCCCCTCGAATTTCTGTCATGGTACTCAGTCAGCTTACGGCGCTTTGCCTCAACGATTTCGTGCATGTCTGGGACGATTAATGAGAGCCTTGTTTTTAAAGTTCTTTTCATCATCAGTTGCGCAGGGGGGATCCCAGTCAATGAGTGCGGACGAGATCTGTATGCCAGCAGCAGTCGCGACAGGCGACCCTGCAGCGTGGGACCTTGGATTTTAAGCATGCCTTGTTTAATGATTTGCACTGCTTTCTCCTCCTGGCCGTTGGAGGCCAGCTTGAACGATTTATGCTGTGGTCAATTATAAAGTCTTGGAATTCTGCGCTGGTGAAGCACGGACCATTGTCACTGACCAATATGTCAGGGATTCTGTGCATTGCAAACATGGTTGCGAGGCTCTCCACAGTGGTGGAGGTTGTGCTCGAGTTTAAAATGGTGCATTCGATCCACTTTGAAAATGCATCTACAACTACGAGGAACATTTTGCCCATGAATGGGCCCGCATAGTCTACATGCACCCGCGACCACGGTTTGGTAGGCCAGGGCCAGGGGCTCAGTGGAGCCTCCCTGGGGGCATTGCTGAGTTGGGCACAAATGGTGCACCTTCGGATGCAGAGCTCCAAGTCCGCGTCAATACCAGGCCACCAGACGTGGGATCTGGCTATGGCCTTCATGAGAACGATCCCCGGGTGCCCGCGGTGGAGCTCCCGGACAAATGCCTCTCTGCCTCGCAGAGGCATGACTACTTGGCTGCCCCACATCAGGCAGTCTGCTTGTAGTGATAGCTCATGCATGCGCCTGTGAAAGGATTTTAATTCCTCGGGGCAGGCATCGCGAGCCTCTGCCCAGTCACCAGTTAGGACACATCGTTTTACTAAGGATAACGTGGGGTCGCTGGCCATCCAGGCTCTGATTTGGCGAGCCGTCATGGGCGAACCTGTGGACTCAAAGGCATTGATTGCCATGACTATCTCACAGTCCTGTTCGTCAGACCCTTCTGTGGTCACCAGGGGTAGCCTGCTGAGTGAGTCGGCACAGTTGTCTGTACCTTATGGTATAGTTGTAGGACGCCATCATGAGTGCCCACCGTTGAATTCGCGCCGAGGCGTTGGCATTTATTGCCTTGCTCTGGGATTAGAGGGACATGAGGGGCTTGTGGTCGGTTTCTAATGCGAACCTGGCACCGTACACGCACGCGAGCGCCTCCTTCTCTACCATTCCGTACCCGCGCTCCGCCCGCGAAAGTGACCTGGAGGCATAAGCTATGGGTTGTAATTTGCCCGCACTATTGACATGTTGCAAAATGCACCCGACCCCATACGCTGACGGATCGCATGTGAGAACTAGCTTTTTACCTGGATCAAAGAAAATCAAAACACTGTTGGAACACAGAAGGTTGCGTGCCTTATTGAAGGCGCGTTCCTGGGCGTCCCCCCAAAACCAATCACACCCCTTCCTGAGTAGCACGTGGAGAGGCTCCAGCAGCGTGCTTAAGTTCTGCATAAAGTTCCCAAAGTAATTGAGTAGCCCGAGAAAGGCGCGCAGTTCTGAGACATTCCGGGGCCTGGGTGCCAGGCGAATTGCTTTGGACTCTGTTGGGCGGATTCCATCAGATGCAATCCTTCTGCCCAAAAATTCAACCTCGTGTGCGAGAAACAGGCACTTGGATTTCTTGACTCGTAGGCCTACTCGATCCAACCGCTTTAGTACTTCCTCCAAATTACGGAGATGGGAGTCGGTGTCCCTGCCCGTGATAAGTATGTCGTCTTGAAATACAACCGTCCCCGGGATGGACTTGAGCAGACTCTCCATGTTGCGCTGGAATATGGCAGCTGCCGACCTGATGCTGAATGGGCATCGATTGTACATGAAAGGGCCTCGATGTGTATTGATGGTGGTGAGTAGCTTGAATTCCTCGGTCAATTCTTGCGTCATACACGCAGATGTGAGGCCTAATTTTGAGAAAAGTTTACCTCCAGCCAATGTGGCATATAAGTCCTCCGCTCTGGGCAGCAGGTACTGGTCCTGTAGGGAGACTCTGTTTATGGTAGATTTGTAGTCCCCACAGATTCGTACGGATCCATCAGGCTTCATGACTGGGACGATGGGACCTGCCCAGTCGCTAAATTCCACAGGGGATATAATGCCTTCCCGCAGAAGCCTGTCTAGTTCCTGTTCAATCTTTTCCCTCATCACATAGGGTACAGCTCTGGCCTTGTGATGGACCGGTCTAGCATCCTGTGTGATGTAGATTTTGACTTTGGCCCCTTTGAAAGTGCCCACACCTGGCTGAAAGAGATGTTCAAATCGCTTTATAACTGTTGAGCAGGAGGTCCGTTCCTCTAATGACATGGCATGGACATCATCCCATTTCCAGTTTAGTTTTGCCAGCCAGCTTCTCCCCAGCAGTGCTGGGGGGTCTCCGGGGACAATCCACAGGGGAAGTCGGTTCACTGTCCCTTTGTGTGTGACAGAGAGCATGGCGCTGCCGAGGACTGGTATGATTTCTTTGGTATAGGTCCTTAGTTTGGTGTCGACCCTTGTGAGTTTTGGTCTGTCTCTTTTATGTGGCCACAGTTGTTCAAATTGTTGAGCGCCCATGAGAGATTGACTCGCTCCCATATCCAGCTCCATGTTGACAGATGTCCCGTTGAGTAGGACCCTCATCATTGTAGGAGGCGTCCTGTTGTAGGAGCAGCAGCCATTGATCGTGTTGACCCGCTGTACATCGGTGTCCCGGGTACTGTCCCCACCATCTTCTGGTCTGCTCTCTGACCCTTCCGATTCGTATACCAGCCGAGCTGCCGTTTTTTTGCACATGCGTGCCAAATGCCCTGTATATTCACAATTTCTGCAAACAGCCTGCTGAAATCGACATCCCCTTGACGAGTGCCCACCCCCACACCTCCAGCACAGACCTGTTCCATTGTTCAAAGTGTTCCCAAAGAATGAGCTGCGTCTGGCTGATCTCTCTTGAGCTTCTCTCAGTTTGTAGTTGATTAGAAACATAGAAACATAGAAAATAGGTGCAGGAGTAGGCCATTCGACCCTTCTAGCCTGCACCGCCATTCAATGAGTTCATGGATGAACATGCAACTTCAGTACCCCATTCCTGCTTTCTCACCATACCCCTTGATCCCCCTAGTAGTAAGGACTTCATCTAACTCCTTTTTGAATATATTTAGTGAATTGGCCTCAACAACTTTCTGTGGTAGAGAATTCCACAGGTTCACCACTCTCTGGGTGAAGAAATTCCTCCTCATCTCGGTCCTAAATGGCTTCCCCCTTATCCTTAGACTGTGTCCCCTGGTTCTGGACTTCCCCAACATTGGGAACATTCTTCCTGCATCTAACCTGTCTAATCCCGTCAGAATTTTAAACGTTTCTATGAGGTCCCCTCTCATTCTTCTGAACTCCAGTGAATACAAGCCCAGTTGATCCAGTCTTTCTTGATAGGTCAGTCCCGCCATCCCGGGAATCAGTCTGGTGAACCTTCGCTGCACTCCCTCAGTAGCAAGAATGTCCTTCCTCAGGTTAGGAGACCAAAACTGTACACAATACTCCAGGTGTGCCCTCACCAAGGCCCTGTACAATTGTAGCAACACCTCCCTGCCCCTGTACTCCAATCCCCTCGCTATGAAGGCCAAGATGCCATTTGCTTTCTTAACCGCCTGCTGTACCTGCATGCCAACCTTCAATGACTGACGTACCATGACACCCAGGTCTCTTTGCACCTCCCCTTTTCCTAATCTGTCACCATTCAGATAATAGTCTGTCTCTCTGTTTTTACCACCAAAGTGGATAACCTCACATTTATCCACATTATACTTCATCTGCCATGCATTTGCCCACTCACCTAACCTATCTAAGTTGCTCTGCAGCCTCATAGCATCCTCCTCGCAGCTCACACTGCCACCCAACTTAGTGTCATCCGCAAATTTGGAGATACTACATTTAATCCCCTCATCTAAATCATTAATGTACAGTGTAAACAGCTGGGGCCCCAGCACAAAACCTTGCGGTACCCCACTAGTCACTGCCTGCCATTCTGAAAAGTCCCCATTTACTCCTACTCTTTGCTTCCTGTCTGACAACCAGTTCTCAATCCATGTCAGCACACTACCCCCAATCCCATGTGCTTTAACTTTACACATTAATCTCTTGTGTGGGACCTTGTCGAAAGCCTTCTGAAAGTCCAAATATACCACATCAACTGGTTCTCCCTTGTCCACTCTACTGGAAACATCCTCAAAGAATTCCAGAAGATTTGTCAAGCATGATTTCCCTTTCACAAATCCATGCTGACTTGGACCTATCATATTACCTCTTTCCAAATGCACTGCTATGACATCCTTAATAATTGATTCCATCATTTTACCCACTACCGATGTCAGGCTGACCGGTCTATAATTCCCTGTTTTCTCTCTCCCTCCTTTTTTAAAAAGTGGGGTTACATTGGCTACCCTCCACTCCATAGGAACTGATCCAGAGTCAATGGAATGTTGGAAAATGACTGTCAATGCATCCACTATTTCCAAGGCCACCTCCTTAAGTACTCTGGGATGCAGTCCATCAGGCCCTGGGGATTTATCGGCCTTCAATCCCATCAATTTCCCCAACACAATTTCCCGACTAATAAGGATTTCCCTCAGTTCCTCCTCCTTACTAGACCCTCCGACCCCTTTTATATCCGGAAGGTTGTTTGTGTCCTCCTCAGTGAATACCGAATTGTGGATTGATGAGGTGTGAACGGCCGTTCCTGTGGCCCTTGACGGCTTCTGCCTGCTGTCGAGAGCCTGTTCTCCCGGTTTTGTCTGTGTGTGGGGGTAGCAGCTTGTTTAGTGCTGTGAACTTCTTGTTCCGATATTTCGTTAGTTGTCGTACCTGCATTGTAAATCAACCTCGTTTCTTCTTCCCCTACCAAGAATGTCTGTGCAACCAGTGCTGCTGCCTCTAAGGTCAGGTTCTTGGTCTCTATGAGCTTTCGGAATATGCCTGCATGGCCTATTCCTTCAATGAAAAAGTCTCTCAGCATTTCTCTCCTCAGTTCATCGGAGAACTCACATAAACTAGCCAACCTCCGAAGTTCCGCCACGAAGTCGGGTATGCTCTGGCCCACACAGCGTCTGTAGTTGTAGAACCTGTGTCTGGCCATGTGTAGGCTGCTCGCTGGCTTCAGGTGGTCTCTTACCAGTGTGCTCAATTCTTCAAACGACTTGCTTGCTGGTTTCTCAGGTGCCAACAGATCCTTCATTAAAGCGTCTGTTTTCGAGCCACAGCTGGTCAAGAGATGGGCTCTTCTCTTGTCTGCCTTATCGTCGCCTAACCAGTCTTTGGTTACAAAGCTTTGCTGGAGCCTTTCTATAAAGTCCTCCCAATTGTCTCCCGCATTGTACTTTTCATCTGATCCGTTGTTCGCCATTCTGTGGATTCTGTAATCCCGTAACCCGTCGCCACTGTAAAGTCCTGTCCCCTCAGTACAGATTCACACGAGGCATGTAGTGAAGTCAAGGTCACTCTGGACCTGCACCTTTATTTCACAGCTCTGGAATGCTGCACTTGCCTGAGACCTGTCCTTATATACCTGTCTCTTGCAAGTGCACCCCTGGTGGTAAGGTATGCTGGTGGTTACAGGTCATATCTTATTACAGTCATGTATAGCATGTTAGGATACAGTTATATATAATAATGTAAGATACATGACATTACTATATATTAATAATTAGGAGTACAGTGGAGTTGTAATTTAAAAACAATCTTTGTCCTCTGTCTTTCACATAAGAATATAAGAAATAGGAGCAGGAGTCGGCCATTCGGCCCCTCGAGCCTGCTCCGCCATTCAATAAGATCATGGCTGATCTGATCATGGACTCAGCTCCACTTCCCCACCCACTCCCCATAACCCCTTATCTGCTTACCATTTAAGAAACTGTCTATTTCTGTCTTAAATATATTCAATGTCCCAGCTTCCACAGCTCTCTGAGGGAGCAAATTCCACAGATTTACAACCCTCAGAGAAGAAATTCCTCCTCATCTCAGTTTTAAATGGGCGTCCCCTTATTCTAAGATCATGCCCTCTAGTTCTAGTCTCCCCCATCAGTGGAAACATCCTCTCTGCATCCACCTTGTCAAGCCCCCTCATAATCTTATACATTTCGATAAGATCATCTCTCATTCTTCTGAATTCCAATGAGTAGAGGCCCAACCTACTCAATCTTTCCTCATAAATCAACTCCCTCATCCCCGGAATCAACCTAGTGAACCTTCTCTGAACTGCCTCCAAAGCAAGTATATCCTTTCGTAAATATGGAAACCAAATCTGCACGCAGTATTTCAGGTGGGGCCTCACCAATACCCTGTATAGCTGTAGCAAAACTTCTCTGCTTTTATACTCCATCCCCTTTGTAATAAAGGCCAAGATTCCATTGGCCTACCTGATCACTTGCTGTACCTGCATACTATCCTTTTGTGTTTCATGCACAAGGACCCCCAGGTCCTGCTGTACTGCGGCACTTTACAATCTTTCTCCATTTAAATAATAACTTGCTCTTTGATTTTTTTTCTGCCAAAGTGCATGACCTCACACATTCCAACATTATACTCCATCAGCCAAATTTTTGCCCACTCACTGAGCCTGTCTATGTCCTTTTGCAGATTTTTTGTGTCCTCCTCACACATTGCTTTTCTTCCCATCTTTGTATCGTCAGCAAACTTGGCTACATTACACTCGGTCCCTTCTTCCAAGTCGTTAATGTAGGTTGTAAATAGTTGGGGTCCCAGCACTGATCCCTGCAGCACCCACTAGTTACTGGTTGCCAACCTGAGAATGAACCATTTATCCCGACTTTCTGTTTTCTGTTAGTTAGCCAATCCTCTATCCATGCTAATATATTACCCCCAACCCCATGAACTTTTATCTTGTGCAGTAACCTTTTATGTAGCACCTTGTCAAATGCCTTCTGGAAATCCAAATACACCACATCCACTGGTTCCCCTTTATCCACCCTTTCTGTAATGCAGAGTATTTGTGGAAACCATGTGGTATTATTGATCACGCAGGCTGCAAGAATCAAATTCAAGGAGAAGAAGTGACTGTTTGAACTTGTTTCTGGGCAGACTCTGCACCCAGACTATCTACTCCGGCCTGCCACGCACTCCCTCCTCTGGCTCTAATCTAAACTCAAGCCCCAAGGAGCCTCTGCTCCTTTCATGAGAATCTTGGGAATGATGGCCAGTAAGGTGAACTACACATGGCAAACTCTAGCAAAGGATCTACGGCCAGCCAGGGTTGATAATCGCAGGGAATCTGAGATAGTAGTAGGAGATCTGCCTGACAGTCACATTGCAATATCGCACCGGGGCCAAGAAAGGTCAGAGTATTCCGATTATTCATTTCAGGTCGGATCGTGTGAGAAAAAAAAACCAAGAGCAGACTACAAAGACAGAATAATATATTTGGACAGTAAACACAATATATAAAACAGATGGTAACTGGTAAATTATGGAAGCAAATCATAAATATGAATTAATTCGGTATTTAACACAATAGATTAGGCAAGCAGTGAGAAAGAAAGATTGTGTGTGCAAAGTGTGAAGTGGGAAATAACCAAAGGGAAAGAAAGATAGAATCAGAGACACAAGTTTGCCAGTGGAAAAGAAAGAAAAAGAATTGAGTGGGAGATGGGATGGTTACAGGAAGAGACATTTTATATTTGACCATGAGGAGCCGAATGGGAAAATCGGCCAGTGGTTGCCATCCCAGAGCCAACCCAACGCCACCCATCATGCTGCAATCCCAGACAGAGAAGAACACAATCGTCCCTTTTTGTGGGTTTTGAAGCCACCACAATTAGAATAGTGACTTTGCTTTCGTGTTACTACAAAGTTTGATGGTAATAACAGCAGATTTATAACCGGTTAAATATAGCAGCACCTCTTCGATCACTTGCTACCTCAAGTTATTCTTTCCCCACTCTGCTACCTGAAATAAAATTGTTTATTCAGGACTGTGTATTAATTCAAAACAAAACTCAGTGAAGAACATAAGAAATAGGAGCTTGGCCATTCAATGAGATCATGGCTAATCTTCGACCTCAACTCAACCTTCCCGCACTATTCCCTTAGTATCCAAACATCTATCGATCTTGGTCATGAATAAACTCAACACCTGAGCATCCACAGCTCTCTGGGGTAGAGAATTCCAAAGGTTCACAATCCTCTGAGTGGAGATATTTCTCAACTGAGTCCTAAATGGCCGACCCCTTATTCTGAGCCAGTCACCCTCTAGTTCTAGACTTTTACCCTTAAGAATGTGATATGTTTCAATGAGATCACCTCTTATTCTTCTAAACTCTAGGGAATAGAGATCTTATCTACTCAATCTCTCCTCATAGGACAATCCCCCCATCCCAGGAATCAGTCTGGTGAACCTTTGTTGCGCTCCCTCTAAGGCGAGTATCTCCTTCCTTAGGTAAGGAGACCAAACCGGTACACAATACTCCCGTATCATCTCAACAAGGCCCTCTATAATTGCACCAAGACTTATTTACTCTTGTACTCTAACCCCTTTGTAATACCACTTGCTTTCCTAATTGTTTATTGTACCTGCTTTTTTATTTTTCCCACCAAAGTGGGAAACTTCACATTTCTCCACATTATATCCCACTCACCGAGCCTGGCTATATCCCTTTGCATCCTCTCTGTGTGCTCCTCATAGCTTACTTTCCCACCTAGCTTTGTATCATCCGTAAACTCGGTCTAAAGTTATTGATATGGATTGTAAATGGCGGAGGCCCAAACACTGATTCTTGCAAAGCTTAGTGAAAGCCTGCCAACCCAAAAATGACCCGTTTATTCTTACTCTGTTTTCTGTCCATTAACCAATCCTCAATCCATGCCAATATATTACCCCCAATCCCATGAGCCCTAATTTTGTGTAAGAACCTCTTGTGTGGCACCTTATCAAATGAAACTGCAAATACACATCCTGCTGGTTACAACCTCAAAAAAAGAATAGATTTGTCATTCACAATTTCCCTTTCATAAATCCGTGTTGACATATTGTAATTTTCTAAGTGTCCTGTTACCACGTCCCTAATAATAGATTCTAGCATTTTCTATACTGGCCTGTAGTGCCCTTGCGACGTTACGTTTGATACCATCCAATCTGCAGGGGTCATTCTAAAATCTAGGAAATTTTGGACGATCAAAACTAAATGCATCCATTTTTCTATAGCCATCTTTTTTAAAACCCTAGGATGTAGGCCGTCAGGTCCAGGGGATTTGTCAGATTTTAGTCCCATTAATTGCTCCAGTACTGTTTCTTTACTAATACCTTTACTAATCATTTCTTTAAGTTCCTCATTCTCACTGGACTCTTGGTTCCCCATTAATTCTGAATTTTTTTTTGTGTCTTCTACCGTGAAGACAGATATAAAGTTACTGTCTCTGCCTTTTCCTTATTCCCCATATGTATTTCTCCTATCCCCACCTGTAAGGGACCCTCGTCTACTTTTGCTAATCTCTTCCTTCACAATCTGTTTTTATCTCTTGCTAGTGTACTCTCATATTCTATCATCTATCAATTTCTTGGTCGTCCTTTGCTGAACCTTAAAACCCTCCCAGTCCTCAGGCTTACTGCTCTTTCTGGCAATATTATAAACCTCTTCCTTTAATCTAATACTTCTCGTTAGCTACAGTTGGAGCACTTTTCCCGTAGTGCTTTTAATTTCTTAAGGGAATGTATATTCATTGTGAATGATTAATTCTAGTAGAACTTCAGCTACTTTACATGAATGCACAGTAGATGCCATGGTGCAGGTAAATTCCCCCAAAACTACAGAAAAGGACAGCCAGAGCTTCCCACATCTATCCAGCATCTGCGTTCTTTCAGCATCATCGCGGAGAAACTGAAAAATATCTAAATAACGTCATATTTTAATACCAGCTACATAAAAATATAAACTAAATGGAATGCATATAGGTGCATAATTGGAGGAACTCCCGTTATTTGAGTACTCTAAAGCAAGCTGCTGAACGATGTTATTTGATCCATACATTAGCACCTACATGGACAATGTTTCTGCTTGCAGTATAGGAAGGGATCTGGCTCCTTGAAAAGCAAACTGAATATCGCGTTAAGAATAGAACTCACGCTCACAGATGAGCACAGACGCGCCTAATCAAGTTTGATGGAATACTATGGCTCTAACCCTGTTATGATTGTGGGATGTAATCTGTTAAATGTAGCCAGTTAGGCTTCAATTGTATAAACTGAAACTTGGGTTGATTACCTGGGATTCATCTGACTGGAAATTATCTTGATCCTACCTGTAGTTATTCCTCTCAGCAATGAAGTTGGAGAGAGTAACAGTAATCTCATTTATACATGCCCTGAATGAAGGAGTAAGATAAAATAGCCAAATAGCTGCCACTTGTTCATGAACACTTATTGGCCCGAAAATTGCGGTTGGAGGCTTCCTGCGAGCCAACGCCTCCGACTGAAATATTTTAACAAAAATGGTGGTCCCAGAGGAACACAGACTTGCATTCCGAGGCCTCGATGTGTAGCCCAGCTTACGGGGCCATGTCTTCCAGAAAGGTATGCATAACCTGGGTTCACGTGAGCCTGGGCTGCCATTCACAATGTATGATTCTCACTCCTCGTAATGGGAGCTCCGAGAATCAGAATAAGCTTCGAATTAAATAAAACACAAACGTCAATTAAAAAAACACTTTACTTTTTCAAAATTAATAGAAATTGCATTAAATTAAATGTTTGAGAAACATTTATTTTTGTGAATTAAAAAAAAATGTTTTAATAGTGTTCAAAATAAACTTACCTTCATAGACTGGGTTTTTAATATAAAAATAAGTAATAACATTTAATTTTTCTATGTTTGAAACTATTACGCTGGTAAAAGGGGGCTTGTATGCAGCTTTTACCAGGCGTAAGTGTTTGAAGGACATTTGTTGGGCAAGAGTTGGGCAAATAGCCCAAATCTCCAGCCGTGAATGTCCTTCTCCCGGGGATGCGTGCACTCCGTCAAAAGACATTTTGACAGATTGCAAAAGCCTGTTCTTGGCGTATGTGCACTGTTATATGTGTGGACTTGTATTTACTTTGTACAGCCACCAGAGGGCTCATTCCCCGGAGTCCCGAGGGATCCCATAATCCCTTGGGAGCACAGGTATTTAAGGAGGCTTCACAGTTGGAGAGGCACTCTGGAGACCTGCAATAAAAGACTAAGGTCACACTTTACTTTGAGCTCACAGTGTTCAGTCTGACTCTTTCTCCATACACTACATGCATCACGTGTCAAGAACCGGCATTTGCGAGACCTCTTCAGGTGCATGTGCACATCGTACACATTCAGAGAGGCCGCAATCTTCGGGCCGTTGAAGCAAAACTACTGATTGAGGGATGAATGTTAGTCAGGGCAGTAGAGAATTTCCTGTTCTTCAATTGGTACCATATTGTGTCACCACAGGAACGTTTTTATTCTCCCCGTGAAACAATACCTCAAAGGTTAGCAGTCCATCCATCATCTTAAACCGTATTGCCCATCCCCAATTGCCCTCAGGAAGGTGGTGGTGAGCCACCTTCTTGAACCGCTGCAGTCCGTGTGGTGAAGGTGGTCCCACATGGAAGGAGTTCCAGGATTGTGACCCAGCGACGATGAAGGAACATAGGGAGATGGCAAAGGAGCAAAATGCCAAAGGAGGTGGATAGGAAAAAGAAAAATAAATACTTGCGTTCATAAAACACCTTTCAGATGGCCAAAGCGCTTTACAGCCAATGAAAGACTTTTTGGAGTGTAGTCACTGTTGTAATGTGGGAAATGCGGCAGCCAACTTGCACACAGCAAACTCCCACACACAGCAATGTGATAATGACCAGATAGTCTGGTTTAGTAATTTTGATTGAGGGATAAATATTGGCCAGGACACCGGGGAAAACTCTCCTGCTCTTTTTCGAAATAGTGTCGTGGGATCTTTTACAGCCACATCTCATCCGAAAGATGGAACCTCCGACAGTCCGGCGCTCCCTCAGTACTGACCCTCCGACATGCAGCACTCCCTCAGTACTGCCCCTCCAACAGTGCAGCGCTCCCTCAGTACTGCCCCTCCGACAGTGCGGCACTCCCTCAGTACTGCCCCTCTGACAGTGCAGCACTCCCTCAGTACTGCCCCTCCAACAGTGCAGCACTCCCTCAGTACTGCCCCTCCGACAGTGCAGCACTCCCTCAGTACTGCCCCTCCGACAGTGCAGCACTCCCTCAGTACTGCCCCTCCGACATGCAGCACTCCCTCAGTACTGCCCCTCCGACAGTGCGGCACTCCCTCAGTACTGCCCCTCCGACAGTGCAGCACTCCCTCAGTACTGCCCCTCCGACAGTGCAGCACTCCCTCAGTACTGCCCCTCTGACAGTGCAGCACTCCCTCAGTACTGCACTGCAGTGTAGGGCTGGATTTTAATTCTTAAGACTCTGGAGTGGGAAAGTAAAGGAATTCCTGATATTGGGGAAAAGTGGAGGCTGGCTGGGGCTGGGGCCACACAATCGTTTACTTCAGAGAACTCCTGCTGTCTTTGGGCTGTGTTCTTGAACCTGGCCCATTCTAAAAAGTTGCAGACTGGAAAAATAAATCTCTGTTGCGAATTACAAGCAACAGCTTGCCAGCCAGGCCCGAGGCAGCAACAATTGCATCTGACATTTAATGAACAACTGTCTGTGAGTGTGCTCCAGGTGTGGCTGTTTGGTTTATGAGTTTGCTGCAATTGGTGAGGTCCGATTTGCCCCTCTCCAACTGGACACCGATCCCATGGGACCATTGTTCGCCGACCTTCATTTCAATAGAATTAAGATCAGGACGTTTCTGTAAAGAACGTGTGATTCACTCCCCAGATTACCAACCAGGTGAAACGGAATTGTGCCCTGCCATCTTTCAGGCCTTCAGCAAGTGGTGTTGCTGTTGGGCTCGGTTTCCCCATGCGTTCTCTCGGCCGTGAAGGTGCTGATTTGTCCCAGGAACCCGTTGCCCAGGCAGGAGTTCACACTCCTCCAGTACGGTGAACCTTGGCAGGCAGTGATGGGATTGAGCTTGTCAGCAGGGGCTCAGGTTGTTGAATAGCCTGATGACAATCACTGTCATGGATCGCACATTATCAAAGGCCACTTGGGCAAAGCAGCTTGCTTGTGGTCATGTGGATAAGCACGTGTGCTGTGCCATTTACCCCAAGGCCCCAGCCTGCAGTTTGAAGAGCTGCCCAGGACCCCTTTTATACAAGAATCTGCCCCTCAATACCGCTTGTCTGGACAGGCACTTCCCCGGGGGACCACTTCTAACAATGGAGTCTTCCCATCAGGACCCCTTTTCAAAGAGACAACCTCGCCAACATTCATGATAAAAATCAAACGGTTACAAAAAAGTTCTTATTGTAAGCCTTCCTGGTGTTAGAAAATAATTATTTTGTGATTCAACTCATCTTCCTTGGGGTTTGTTTGAACATTAATCGATAAGGAAATAAAGGGTTATGGGGAGCGGGCGGGGAAGTGGAGCTGAGTCCATGATAAGATCAGCCATGATCTCATTGAATGGTGGAGCAGGCTCGAGGGGCCGAATGGCCCACTCCTGCTCCTATTTCTTATGTTCTTAATGTCCTTCACTGCACACAATTCTCCATTTCAACATCGAGCTGTGTTTGCATGATGCTCATCACGTACAGGAAGCTGTGGCGTTACACTGCGGCGTGTGCATTGAGAATGGTCAAAGGAGCGAGGATTGGAGAGGCTGTGGTGGGAGCCAAAGGCATCAGACGCAGGCAGGGAAGTGACCAGGTTTTAACAGCTTTAGAGTTTTCGGAGGAAGGCAAGACTGGGTGAGGTGAGGAGTGTGGGATGGTGAACTTCACTCACTGTGCCAATCAGAAAGCAATGTCTATATTTTAATGTTGGTGTTTCTGGAGTCTGGTGGAAGATGGGTGAACTCCCAGACCGCAGGCTTGTCGCTTCCTGTTCTGCCGATGTATTCAGTGAGTCACACTGGGGTGGGCGTGAATCCCACGGGATCAAGTGTAATGTCTCCACCAGTGAGGATGTTCACGATTTGTAGAGCTGTTGAGGTGGGAGTGGCTTAGCCAGTCACGTGATGTTCACAAGACTCAATAAAACCCCAGCCAGTTGGGTTTGGGGGATCCACGATGGGGCAGGTGGTTGTGAGCCTGGTGGATGAACTGGTAATGTGTAGTATGATTGTTAAACCTTTGTTAATAAACCAACTAGTTCTTAATAGCAATGTGTTGCTGTGAATTCTTAAGCAAAGAACCCATGGAGCAAATACATTACAGGGTGGAGCGCTGGTTTTACACCCGGACCAATATTCCCCTCCACTGACTCCAATATAGACTAAAATTCGGCATCTGTGAAACCAGTTTCCTGGGGGGGGTGCTGGTGGTGGTGGGGGGGTTAGGCTAAAACTGGCCCCAGTGTCTCAGAAACCTCATTCATTGCCTCCTCGAGTCTCCTGCAAACGTCTCGCCTCCTGTTCTCCAGCCTAGCTTTCCTCCGCTGGTTCTGTTTCATTCCTGGTCTATTTGTTGTCCTCCTGCTCCCTGCCCCTGGCTCTGTTCCTGTTGTGTGAGAGGAAGTGTTCAGTCCTGACCTGTCGCCTGCCGTGTGTTGCCGGGACGATCCCAATCACGGCAGCAGCCGCTGAGTAGTTCCAGCTTTTTCTCTTTGTATATTCAGATTTCCAACATCTGCAGACTTTCGTTTTTTGGTTTCCCTGGAGACGGAATCTGCCGACAGCCTGAGAGAGTGCATCCTGCCTGCTGTGGTTAAAGGTTTCTGCCATATTAGAGCTTTGTTTGATTTTTGAAAGGTACATTTTTGTTTTCCTTTACTTCAAGGGGAGATTTATTGCTGTAGCATTGGTACTGTTACGTGACTAAATATGCTGTGCAGTTTACAGCCTAGACTATGACCCCAATATGTCAGAAATTCTCCCTCCTGAGGCTGAGACATTTCCAGTCAGTTAAATATAGCGGCAGGAGAGTCTGCTGATGCCTGGGGTCACTATATTGTCCCAGATACTCGACGTGTGGATGGGCAGTCCAGTGCATAGGGAGTCTGCGCTTGATTAATCAACCAACGCCAATGAACATGGAACGAATATCTGACTCAAAGCCTCAAAGCGTAGCATCGAGTTCCTCAGATGTTGGGAAGGAATGAATGAGCGTAACAAGGACATGGGGAGCAGGGATTGATCCCTGGGATGAGAGGGTTGTCTTATGATGAGGATTGTGTAGAATGGGCCGATACTCTCTGGAGTTTAGAAGAATGAGAGGTGATCTCATTGAAACATACGAGATTCTGAGGGGGTTTGACAGGGTAGATGCAGGGTGGATGTTTCCCCTGGGTTGGGGAGTCTAGAACCAGGGGTCCCAGTCTCAGGATAAGGGGTCGGCCACTGAGATGAGGAGGAATTTCTTCACTCGGAGAGTGGTGAAAATTTGGAATTCTCTGCCCCAGAGGGCTGTGGACTCTGAGTTGTTGAGTATATTCAAGGCTGAGGTCGATAGTTTTGAGTCTAGGGGAATAAAGGGATATGGGGATCGGGCTGGAAAGTGGAGTTAAGGTGGATGATAAGCCGTGATCTTATTGAATGGCGGGGCAGGCTCGAGGGGCTGAATGGCCGACTCCTGCTCCTAATTCTTATGTTCTGATGTAGGAACAGTACTGAAATGGGATTGTTGATGGAGAGACACCCTCTTTCAAATTGAAATACATGTATTCAGAAACCTTTAGATGGAATAAGGTTAATGTTTAGGAACATGGATTTCCACACCAGACATGTAAGATTGAAATATTATTCAGCTGCTTTAGTCAGCTCCGTGTTGTGGTTCTAACCATTAAACAACCTGTAACTGTTCGCTTGCCTTCTCCGATGAGGTCATTTTATGTGGTCTGTATGGCCTACTCTTGCTCATATTACCAGCACAGTCCCACTGCCCCAGGAGCTGGGTAACAGGGTGTTCAATCGGAATGTATGTGGGAACAATTAGTTTTAATCAATTTAATGTCAGCCGTGGCTCAGTGAGTAGCACACTTGCCTCTGAGTCAGAAGGTTGTGGGCTCAAGTCCCACTCCAGGAACTCGAGCACATAAATCTAAGCTGACACTCCAGTGCAGTGCTGTAGGAGTGTTGCACTGTTGAAGGGGCAGTACTGAGGGAGCGCTGCAATGTTGGAGGGGTAGTACTGAGGGAGCACTGCACTGTCGGAGGGGTAGTACAGAGGGAGTGCCGCACTGTCGGAGGGGCAGTACTGAGGGAGCGCTGCACTGTTGGAGGGGTAGTACTGAGGGAGCACTGCACTGTCGAAGGGGCAGTACTGAGGGAGCGCTGCACTGTTGGAGGGGCAGTACTGAGGGAGCGCTGCACTGTTGGAGGGGTAGTACTGAGGGAGCGCTGCACTGTTGGAGGGGTAGTACTGAGGGAGTGCTGCACTATCGGAGGGGCAGTACTGAGGGAGTGCTGCACTGTTGGAGGTGCCGTCATTCAGATGAGACGTTAAACCGAGGCCCCGTCTGCTCTCTCAGATGGATGTAAAAGATCCCATGGCACTATTTGGAAGAAGAGCTGGGCAGTTATCCCCGGTGTCCTGGGGCCAATATTTATCCCTCAATCAATATCACTATAACAGATTATCTGGTCATTATCACATCGCTGTTTGTGGGAGCTTGCTGTGTGCAATTTGGCTGCTGAGTTTCCCACAATACAACAGTGACTATACTCCAAAACTACTTCATTGGCTGTAAAGCGATAAAGCGGTTTGAGATGTCCAGTGGTCGTAAAAGGCGCTCGTCTTTCTTCTTTCTTAATCAGCAACGAAACTGGACAGGAAGCAGAAACAGAGATAAACAGAGAGGCTCTGGGAACTTGGGGATGATTTTAAACCTCCAGAGGGGGAGATGGGGAGAATGTTTAAACGCAGCGAGTTGTTGTGATCGGGAACGCGCTGCCTGAAAGGGCGGTGGGAGCAGATTTAGTAACTTTCAAACGGGAATTGGATAAATACTGGAAGGGGAAATTTTGCTGGGTTATGGGGACAGAGCAGGGGGAAGTGTGACTAATTGGTTAACTCAGAGCCAGCACAAACAATCGTGGGCCGAATGGCCTCCTTCTGTGCTGTAAGATTCTGTGACTCTGAGGTAGTATTGAGAAAAGGCCACTCGGCTAATTCAGCTCCTGTTCCTTGGGGTATATGCGAGATTGGAATGAATCTACCCTTTTCACAGGCCATGGACACACTCTCCTCTCATCTACTCCATTTCCCCCTTGACTGAAGGTCCTGTGTAAACACTTTCTAATCTCCAACACTCCAGAATAGTGAGCTGCCCTTGTTGACCACTGCTTCACTGTAACCTGCTGCCCTTACACCCCATCCAACTCCAGACATTAAAAATACAACATCTACCTTCACTCCCATTTTCCCATTATACATTCCGATGTCTTTATTTAGAATGGAACCTATATGATACCTCGGGCCAGAATCACAGTGTGATAACGTCACAGGGGCAGCTTCCCTATCAATATGGAGAGAGGAATTTTGCGGGTCCAGATGATGTGACTAGTGCAAGGAATGAAATGCTTCAGCCCTGGGTTCCCAGCGGACTTGCATTACCGTGTCTGGGACTGAGGCTGGAAACTCGTACCTGAATACAAACTGGGGCCCCCACCCCCGGATCCCCTGGTCCGTGCTCACACCCTCCCATCCATGGCCTCACAGGTCAGGAGGCGATAATTAACGGGACCCTTGGCTGCAGTCAAGGACAGTTGGTGAGAGTTCGGGAGACATTTGATGGGAGCCACTTGTGGGTTTTGAGGTAGCGGTGAGTTCTGCACACATTACCTGCTGCTTGCAACCCTTTTACCCATATTTACAAAATTCTCTCAGGGCTTGACAGGGTAGATGCTGGGAGGATGTTTCCCCCGGGCTGGGGAGTCTAGAACCAGGGGTCACAGTCTCAGGATAAGGGGTCAGCCATTTAGGACTGAGATGAGGAGAAATTTCTTCACTCAGAGGGTGGTGAATCTTTGGAATTCTCTGTCCCAGAGGCTCAGTCTTTGAGTAAATTTAAGACAGAGATCAATAGATTTTTCGATATTGGGAGAATCAAGTGATAATGGGGACAGTGCAGGAAAGTGGAGTTGAGGTCGAAGATCAGCCATGATCTCATTGAATGGCGGAGCAGGCTCGAGGGGCCGAATGGCCGACTCCTGCTCCTAATTCTTATGTTCTTATGTACCCCTCCCCTTTAAAGTGCTGCCTGGGGCCCTTCACATTCCTGAATTGCTGATTCCAGGTCAGAGAGTTTGCAACTGAGCAGCGTGACTCACTGGCCCATTACCGACGAGGGCAGAGCATTGGAACTCAGGGTCCCAGGCTGATTCCTATGACCTGTTCCATCCCTCACACTCCCTGCCAATCCAATTCATGTGCAGAAGTCACCCCCAACAAACCCTCTCCATGGTTAGAAACATACCGCACAAAAGATTGCTTCTCGGCCCATTGTGCCTGCACTCAGGGGATTTTTCCCATTTTATTCCCCTGATTCCATTTTCTCAACCTTTGGGGAAACAGCGCACTGCATCTATGAACCAGTGATTGCAGCCCAAGGCTGAGGTGCTGGCTTTGCAGGTTTCCCAGGCACCTTTCTGAATCTGGTTTCTCTGTGACACTCCATCTTTTAATCAGGTGATTTCTGCCCTGTAATTCCTTGATCTTGCCTTGCAGGTGAATGTGTTGGTTATGGGAACACTGAAGACCTTTGGAATTTTCTTTGTGGCTTTCCAGGAAGTGTTTGGAGGGTCGTCGGAACGGATCAGCTGGGTGGGTTCCATCATGTCCAGCCTCCGCCTCTCCGCAGGTAACTCGGTGTGGGATGGAGGGTAGGCGAGAGCCATGAATCTCAAACCGATGCAGTCTGCAGACAAGGGAAGGAATTTTTGACAGTGATGGCCCATTTATAGTCATTTTTCCCTCCAGTTTAACTAACACTGGGATACAGGTCCACAGCCCTCTCCTACCAAGCTCAAGTGGCAACTATTAAAGTTGGATGGTGTTTGACGGCTGGCTATTCAACTATGAGGAACCTCACAGTAATCCAGTCCTCACCTGGGGAACAATTTTTAACCCCCGCCCCATTTATGAGGGTCCGGCAGTTGAATATGGCGGCAAAGCAAAGGCTGCCCATTGCTTGCCCAAAGACCAGCTAGTGGCATGTTCAGGCGGGTGTGTAAATGGGCAGTGAGCGTTCTTGGCTGTAAGAGGTGAGAGGCTGCTGGAAGGGACGTCGGGGGCCCTTCACTGGTGTAGGAGCGATGGCCGGAGCCTGCACTGGACACCCGCTTTCTTGGTAACCCTTGTGGCCAAGTTCTGTTGGGCTGGAGTTTTATGGGCCCTTGTGTGTGTTGTTAAATGACAAGGCATTAACCCCAAGCACGGAACACAAAGGATTCCACGGTGGCAAAGCTCAGTCAGCTTGTGAACAAAACACCACTGCAGCCCATTATAAACGGGGTGGGCAATGGTTTGGGCAGTGATCTGGGTTCCTATCCACAGCACTGCTTGGATTGCGGCCTGTAAGGGTGATCCGTGAAATGAGCTTGGGCCGTCTCAGCACAACATTGACACGGTTACGCAGACAGGCCAAAGTATTGGCGATGGGAAAATGCCAGACTGGTGCAGTATATGATGCCCCCTGAGCTGGGAACTCTATCATTTTTTTATTTATTCTCGGGATGTGGACATCGCTGGCAAGGCTGGCATTTATTGCCCGTCCCTAATTGCCCTCAAGATGGTGGTGAGCCGCCGCCTTGAACCACAGGGGGCAGTTAAGAGTGGGTCTGGAGTCACATATCGGCCAGACCGGTAAGGGCGGCAGATTTCCCTTCCCTAAAGGACATTAGTGAACCAGATAGGTTTACCACAATCCGTCAGTTTCATGGTCACCATTACTGATACTAGCTTTTTATTCCAAATTTATTTAATTAACTGTATTTAAATTCCCCAGCTGCCGTGGTGGGATTTGAACTGATGTCTCTGGATCATCAGTCCAGGCCTCTGGATTACTGGTCCAGTGACGTTACCACTGTGCCACTGTACCCATCTGCAGCTGCCTGCGTTGTACTGTACCCTGGAGTTACAGGACATGGATGTTGACACTAATGCTGGCATTTTTTGGTGGAACAGACACTTTATATAAATATCCTCAGTTCTTCTAAACTAAAACTGCCTTCAGTGGTGACTGGATCGCTCACGCGAATGGAAGGTTAAGAATCGCTCTACCGAGGTTAAACAGAGAGCTAAATCGTTGCTCAAAGGCTTGTGTAGGAGAAATGGGTTTTGGTTCCTGGGGCTCTGGCACCAGTACTGGGGTAAGAGGGAGCTGTTCCATCGGGACGGGCTCCACTTGGAGCGTGCTGGGGCTAGGGTCCTGGCGAACTGAATAACTAGCGCTGCAGAGAGAGCTTTAAACTAATTAGTGGGGGAGAGGGGAGGGCGCAGGTGAACAGAAACCTAAAAGTTCAAAGAACAAGCTGAAGGCAATCGAGCCGGGTAGCATTGGGGGAAAGGAAAACCAGAGCGTGCCAGGAAGGGACAGGATCTATAAACAGTATCAGATACTGGGGTCATAGCAGGAGAAAATGATAAGAAAACACGTTTAAAAGCTCTTTATCTGAATGTACGCAGCATTCGGAACAAATTAGATGAGCTGTCGGCACAAATAGTTATAAATGGGTATGATCTGGTAGCCATAACAGAGACGTGGTTTCAAGGTGACCAAGACTGGGAACTAAATATTCAGGGATACTTGACAATTCGGAAGGACAGACAGAAAGGAAAAGGAGATGGGGTAGCTCTATTGATAAAAGATGGAATCACTGCAATCGTGAGTGATACGTCCTTACTACACAGTATAAATGCACACGAGGCCCATGCTTGAGAGAAAGTCAGTCTGTGACCTGTCCTTTATTCCTTAGCACTCAAGTGATGAAGGTGGGTGGAGCTTCCCCTTTTGTACCTGAAGGTCCAGGTTAGGAGTGTCTCCCAGCTAGTGGTCACTGTTCTCACAGTGTACAACTTCGGTCAGATTATACATGGGTTACAATGCTGGTTGAATACATGACAGTGTGAAACGATATTGGCTCAAATGAATAGGATGTTGAAACAGTTTGGGTGGAGATAAGGAACAATAAGGGGAAAAAGTCACTGGTGGACATAGACTATAGGCCCCTTAACAGTAGCAACTCTATTGGTTGGGGTATAAACCAGGAAATAGTGGGGCTTGTAAAAAGGGAACAGCAATAATCATGGGTGATTTTAACCTCCATATTGATTGAACAAATCAAATTGGTCAGGGTAGCCTTGAGGAAGAGTTCATCGAGTGCATAAGGGACGGGTTCCTTGAGCAGTATGTAATGGAACCAACCAGGGGGCAGGCTATCTTGGATCTCGTCCTTTCTAATGAGACAGGATTAATAAACAACCTCCTAGTAAAGGATTTCCTCGGAATGAGTGGCCATAGCATGATTGAATTTCAAATTCAGATGGAGGGTGATAAAGTTGGATCTCTAACCAGCGTACTAAGCTTAAATAAAGGAGACTATGAAGGTATGAGGACAGAGTTGGGTGAAGTGGACCGGGAAAATAGATTAAAGTATAGGACGGTTGATGAACAGTGGTGCACATTTAAGGAGATATTTCACAACTGTCAAGAAAAATATATTCCAGTGAGGAGAAAAGGGTGTAAAAGAAAAGAAAAGAAAATCCGTGGCTAACTAAAGAAATAAAGGACGGTATCCAATTAAAAACAAGGGCACACAAAGTGGCCAAAACTAGTGGGAGGACAGAAGATTAGGAAGCTTTTAAAAGCGAGCAAAGAATGACTAAAAGGGAAGATAGACCATGAAAGTAAACTAGCACGAAATATAAAAACAGATAGTAAGAGTTTCTATAGGTATATAAAAAGGAAAAGAGTGGCTAAAGTAAATGTTGGTCCCTAAGAGGATGAGACCGGGGAATTAGTAATGGGGAACATGAAGATGGCAGAAACTCTGAACAAATATTTTGTATCAGTCTTTACGGTAGAGGACACTAAAAATATCCCAACAGTGGATAGTCAAGGAGCTATAGGGGGGGGAGGAACTTAACACAATCACAATCACTAAGGAGGTGGTACTCAGTAAGATAATGGGACTAAAGGCAGATAAATCCCCTGGACCTGATGGCTTGCATCCTAGAGTCTTAAGAGAAGTAGCGGCAGGGATTGTGGATGCATCGGTTGTAATTTACCAAAATTCCCTGGATTCTGGGGAGGTCCCAGCAGATTGGAAAACTGCAAATGTATCGCCTCTATTCAAAAAAGGAGGCAAACAAAAAGCAGGAAACTATAGACCAGTTAGCCTAACATCTGTGGTTGGGAAAAAGTTGGAGTCCATTATTAAAGAAGCAGTAGCAGGACATTTGGAAAAGCAAAATTCAGTCAGGCAGAGTCAGCATAGATTTACGAAGGGGAAGTCATGCTGGACAAATTTGCTGGAATTTTTTGAGGATGTAACAAACAGGATGGATAAAGGGGAACCAGTGGATGTGGTGTATTTGGATTTCCAGAAGGCATTTGACAAGGTGTCACATAAAAGGTTACTGCACAAGATAAAGGTACACAGGGTTGGGGGTAATATATTAACATGGATAGAGGATTGGTTAACTAACAGAAAACAGGGAGTGGGATAAATGGGTAATTTTCCAGTTGGCAATAACTAGTAGGGTGCCACAGGGATTGGTGCTGGGTCCTCAACTATTAACAATCTGTATTAACGACTTGGATGAAGGGACTGAGTGTAATGTAGCCAAGTTTGCTGACGATACAAAGATGGGAGGAGAATACAAAAAACCTGCAAAAGGACATAGACAGGCTAAGTGAGTGGGCAAAAATTTGGCAGATTGAGAATAATGTTGGAAAGTGTGAGGTTATGCACTTTGACAGAAAAAATCAAAGAGCAAGTTATTATTTAAATGGAGAAAGATTGCAAAGTGCCGCAGTATAGCGGGACCTGGGGGTACTTGTGCATGAAACACAAAAGGATAGTATGCAGGTACAGCAAGTGATCAGGAAGGCCAATGGAATCTTGGCCTTTATTGTAAAGGGGATGGAGTATAAAAACAGGGAAGTCTTGTTACAGTTATACAGGGTATTGGCGAGGCCACACCTGGAATACTGCGTGCAGTTTTGATTTCCATATTTAAGAAAGGATATACTTGCTTTGGAGGCAGTTCAGAGAAGGTTCATTAGGTTGATTCCGGAGATGAGGTGGTTGATTTATGAGGAAAGGTTGAATAGTTTGGGCCTCTACTCATTGGAATTCAGAAGAATGAGAGGTGATCTTAAACGTATAAGATTATGAGGGGGGCTTGACAAGGTGGATGCAGAGAGGATGTTTCCACTGATGGGGGAGACTAGATGTAAGGGGCATGATCTTAGAATAAGGGACCGCCCATTTAATACTGAGAATAGGAGAAATTTCTTCTTTCAGAGGGTTGTAAATCTGTGGAATTCGCTGCCTCAGAGAGCTGTGGAAGCTGGGACATTGAATAAATTTAAGACAAAAATGGACAGTTTCTTAACCGATAAAGGGATAAAGGGGTTATGGGGAACGGGCGGGGAAGTGGATCTGAGTCCATGATCGGATGAGTCCATGATCAGATCAGCCATGATCGTACTAAATGGCGGAGCAGGCTCGAGGGGCCGAATGGCCGACTCCTGCTCCTATTTCTGATGTTCTTATGTAAACCCTTTGTTACAAAGGCTAACATACCATCTGTTTTCCTAATTGCTTGCTGTACCTGCATGTTAACTTTCAATCATACATGTACAGGGACTCCCAGGTCCCACTGAGTGCAACCATTTCCCAGACTCTCACCATCCAAAAAATATTCTGCTTTTTTGTTTTTCCAACGAAAGTGGATAACTTCACACTTCCCCACAATGTATTCCATTTGCCATGTTCTTGCCCACTCAGTCAACCTGTCTATATCTCTCTGCAGCCTTTTTGCATCCTCCTCACAGCTGACTTTCCCACTTAACTTTATAACATCAGCAAACTTGGATACATTGCACTCAGTCCTTTCATCTCAGTCATTAATGTAGATTGTAAATATCTGAGGCCCCAGCACTGATCCCTGCATTATCCTGTTAGTTACAGTCTGCCAACCTGCAAAGGTCCCGTTTATTGCCAACTTAAATTCCCAGTTTACACCCAGCTCACCGAGTCCAAGATCTCCTCTAACAGTTTCTCCGCCATTGCCCACTCCAATCTACTGCATTCTTACTGTGCTTCAAATCAAATGTTGGTGATAGCACCACGAAATGTGTCTCCAGTGGCCTCACATATGCTGCCGACACCCAGTTTCAATTCTCCGTCGATCCCGGGGATGCCCCCACCCTCTCCAATGCCCGGCCATTACTCAGACACGATGAGACCAAACTTCCTCCAACTCCATCTGAGCAAATTCAAAGATGGTGAGATTCGCTCCCACTGCCATCGACAGGCCTCAGGTCTTGAACGCAGCAACCTGTCCCTGAGGCAAAGTCTGGAGATCGGGAAGCTTGTTGTGCTGTAGGATCTCAAAGCTGAATTTCCTTCTCACATCTGTTCTGTTACTAAAATCACATCCTTCACAATATGACCCATCCCCAGCCCGACCCTCCAACTCATCCATCACCTTCATTTTTTTCGCTGCCTCTCCAACTCCCACAACTCATTCCAAAGCTGAAACCCACATCCTCACCCTCCCTATCCCTACAGCCCCAACCCCCATTACCCCAATCCCTCCCGACAGACACAACCCCCATTGTCCCAATCCCTCCCTACAGCCCCAACCGCCATTGTCCCAATCCCTCCCTACAGACACAACCCCCATTGTCCCAATCCCTCCCTACAGACACAACCCCCATTGTCCCAATCCCTCCCTACAGACACAACCCCCATTGTCCCAATCCCTCCCTACAGACACAACCCCCATTGTCCCAATCCCTCCCTACAGCCCCAACCGCCATTGTCCCAATCCCTCCCTACAGACACAACCCCCATTGTCCCAATCCCTCCCTACAGACACAACCCCCATTGTCCCAATCCCTCCCTACAGACACAACCCCCATTGTCCCAATCCCTCCCTACAGACACAACCCCCATTGTCCCAATCCCTCACGACAGACACAACCCCCATTGTCCTAATCCCTCCCTACAGACACAACCCCCATTACCCCAATCCCTCCCTACAGACACAACCCCCATTGTCCCAATCCCTCCCTACAGACACAACCCCCATTGTCCCAATCCCTCCCTACAGACACAACCCCCATTGTCCCAATCCCTCCCGACAGACACAACCCCCATTACCCCAATCCCTCCCTACAGCCCCAACCCCCATTACCCCAATCTTTGATATTGCACACGTCTCTCTGTGTCCTCCCCGACCTCCCTCGGTGATCGGCAGTCATGTGTCCCACCGTTACCCTGTGTTCTCCTGACACCAATCTACTTGTTCTCCACACCCACTGCTCCATTTGAATGGTCATTCTTTCACATTACTCTCCCTCCTGTCTGAAACTCCCTCTGCACATCCCTCTCTCCTGCCCCCGTCACCCTCCCTGTTTTCAAAACCTTCTTAAAGTTCTCTTCAACCGAACCTTCAGTCCTGCCCCCAACTCCGCGATCCTGTTTTCACTTTTCCCTTCTGCCCATTCTCTTCTAGGTGAGAGCCTCACGACTCTGTCTGCCCACGAGGAGCACAGCACGGCTGCTATTTCTCGGCTACTTTTCAGACCAATGCTTTCAAGTGGAAGAAAATATATTGTATAAACGAGAGAGGAATATTGAATGTTTAATGGGATTTCCTCCCAGGTCCGATTGAATGTTTAATGGGATTTCCTCCCCAGGTGATTGAATGTTTAATGGGATTCCCCCCCAGGTCCGATTGCATCCATCGTCTGTGGGAAGCTGGGTGATCGTTGGACTTCTATTCTGGGGGCTGTCCTGGTGAGCACCGGATTTCTCACCAGCATCTTGGCGACTGGAGTCCTCTTCCTCTATGTGTCCCTTGGTGGTGTCGTGGGTAAGACATGTCAGTTTTGTTTTGAAGCGATGTTTTAACCATCTTTAAGAATGACTCCTCCATAATTTCAGGGAATAACTCCTGAATATTTTACACAATCAAAGATAATCGCACATAATTCTGTGACAAAATTTAAATAAATGATCTAATTTGTACAAATAAATTTTTCACCTCTTTATTGAGAAGAAAACCACTTTCTCGAAAACTCCAGAGATAAATTTTAAAAGCTGACCAAAGATAACCAATGTGTAAAGGCCCTTCAGCTCTTTGTCGTTCCTTCACCACTTGACAAGCTGCCCAATTTTCCACTTGATTCCACGTGTTTAAATGGCCAACTTCTGTTCCTGTTAGCATCAAATTTCAGCCTCATCCCTCAGAGAGTGGGACTGATTGGATCGCTCTGTCACAGAGCCGGCACAAGCTCGATGGGCCGAATGGTCTCCTCCTGTGCTCTATCATCCTATGATTCTATCCATATCTATCTTACTATCTTGTGACGTGAGACAACATATTGCTGCTTGGTGTCTGGTCCAGAAACGACTCGGGAGCTTGTTCAGTCTCCAGTCTTACTTGATCTGTCCCCAAGTTGCCGTATGCTCCAGTGCAGCACCATAACAAACTCTGGCACTCAGCAAATTTGTAGATTTGGTAACCAGTTCTCCAGGAATCCCAATCAGTGGATAATTAAAAAGCTACAAACACAGTGTTCAGGGCGAGTGATACCAATTTCTTTTTGTGGTTTGTAACAAGAGTGTAATGTTCCTGGCATCACGGCCAGACAAAGCCTGCAAAACAGATGCACCGCTTTGGATACTGTTGGAAGGATGACTCATCAGGGGAAGGCAGCAGCAGACAAGTTCATGGCACCGTGGGTGGCTCTGCTGCACAGGAGGGCAGGAAAAAGAGTGGGAGAGCGATAGTGATAGGGGATTCAATGGTTAGGGGAATAGATAGACGTTTCTGCGGCCGCAACCGAGACTCCAGGATGGTGTGTTGCCTCCCTGGTGCAAGGGTCAAGGATGTCTCGGAGCGGGTGCAGGACACTCTGAAGAGGGTGAACAGCCAGTTGTCGTGGTGCATCTAGGTACCAACGATATAGGTAAAAAACGGGATAAGGTCCTACAAGACGAATTTAGGGAGCGAGGAGCTAAATTTAAAAAGTAGGACCTCAAAAGTAGTAATCTCAGGATTGCTACCAGTGCCACGTGCTAGTCAGAGTAGGAATCGCAGGATAGCTCAGATGAAGGATAGCTCACTTGAGGAGTGGTGCAGCAGGGAGGGATTCAAATTCCTTGGACATTGGAACAGGTTCTGAGGGAGGTGGAACCAGTACAAACCAGATGGTCTGCACCTGGGCAGGACTGGAACCAATGTCCTAGGGGGAGTGTTTGCTAGTGCTGTTGGGGAGGAGTTAAACTAAGATGGCAGGGGGATGGGAACCTATGCAGGGAGACAGAGGGAAGTAGAATGGGGGCAGAAGCAAAAGATAGAAAGAAGAAAACTCAAAGTGGAGGGCAGAGAAACCTAAGGCAAAAAGCAAAAAGGGCCACATTACACCAAAATTCTAAAGGGGCAAAGTGTGTTAGAAAGACAAGCCATCAAACACTCCCAGGGCATGTACAGCAGGCGATGAAGAAGGCAAATGGTATGTTGGCCTTCATCGCGAGAGGATTTGAGTATAGGAGCAGGGAGGTCTTACTGCAGTTGTACAGGGCCTTGGTGAGGCCTCACCTAGAATATTGTGTTCAGTTTTGGTCTCCTAATCTGAGGAATGACATTCTTGCTATTGAGGGAGTGCAGCAAAGGTTCACCAGACTGATTCCCGGGATGGCAGGACTGACATATGAGGAGGGACTGGATCAACTGTGCCTTTATACATTGGAGTTTAGAAGGATGAGAGGGGATCTCATAGAAACATATAAGATTCTGACAGAATGGGACAGGTTAGATGCGGGTAGAATGTTCCCGATGTTGGGGAAGTCCAGAATGAGGGGACACAGTCTTAGGATAAGGGGTAGGCCATTTAGGCCTGAGATGAGGAGAACCTTCTTCACTCAGAGAGTTGTTAATTCCCTGCCGCAGAGAGTTGTTGAGGCCAGTTCATTGGATATATTCAAGAGGGAGTTAGATATGGCCCCTACGGCTAAAGGGATCAAGAGGTATGGTGAGAAAGCAGGAAAGGGTTGTTGAGGGAATGATCAGCCATGATCTTCTTGAATGGTGGTGCAGGCTCGAAGGGCCGAATGGCCTACTCTTGCACCTATTTTCTATGTTTCTATGTTTTGATGATTCCCTGGGATGAGTCGCACTCGGCAACATTCTGTAACTAAGAATCAACGTCCACAAGCTAAAGTCTCTCCCAAGTAATTATCACCAATAATGATTTCCTTGTTATTGAAAATGTTCTACTCATCATATGAAGTATGTTCATAATTAGTGCCATCATCAAACGCTCCCAGGGCAGGTACAGCACGGGGTTAGAGACAGAGTAAAGCTCCGTCTATATTGTCCCATCAAACACTCCCAGGGCAGGTACAGCACTGGTTAGATACAGAGTAAAGCTCCCTCTACATTGTCCCATCCAACATAAAAACATAGAAACATAGAAAATAGGTGCAGGAGCAGGCCATTCGGCCCTTCGAGCCTGCACCACCATTCAATAATATCATGGCTGATCATTCCCTCAGTACCCCTTTCCTGCTTTCTCTCCATACCCCTTGAATCCCCTGAGCTGTAAGGGCCACATCTAACTCCCTCTTGAACATATCCAATGAACTGTTTGATGGGACAGTGTAGAGCGAGCTTTACTGTGTATCTAACCCGTGCTGTACCTGCCCTGGGAGTGTTTGATGGGACAGTGGAGAGGGAGCTTTACTCTGTATCTAACCCCCTGTACCTGCCCTGGGAGTGTTTGATGGAACAGTGTAGAGGGAGCTTTACTCTGTGTCTAACCCCATGCTGTACCTGCCCTGGGAGTGTTTGATGGGACAGTGTAGAGGGAGCGACAGAACCGAAGTATTTGTTCAATTGTTCTGCCATTTCTTTGTTCCCCATTATAAATTCACCTGAATCCGACTGCAAGGGACCTACTAATCTTTTTCTCTTCACTTATCTATAGAAGCTTTTGCAGTCAGTTTTTATGTTCCCGGCAAGCTTCTTCTCGTACTCTATTTTCCCCCTCTTAATTAAATCCTTTGTCCTCCTATGCTGAATTCTAAATTTCTCCCAGTCCTCAGGTTTGTTGCTTTTTCTGGCCAATTTATATGCCTCTTCCTTGGATTTAACACTATCCTTAATTTTCCTTGTTAGCCACGGTTGAGCCACCTTCCCTGTTTTATTTTTATTCCAGACAGGGATGTACAATTGCTGAAGTTCATCCATGTGATCTTTAAATGTTTGCCATTGCCTATCCACCGTCAACCCTTTAAGTATCATTTGCCAGTCTATTCTAGCCAATTCACACCTCAAACCATCGAAGTTGCCTTTCCTTAAGTTCAGGACCCTAGTTTCCGAATTAACTGTGTCACTCTCCATCTTAATAAAGAATTCTACCATATTATAGTCATTGTTCCCCAAGGGGCCTCGCACAACAAGATTGCTAATTAGTCCTTTCTCATTACACATCACCCAGTCTAGAATGGCTAGCTCTCTAGTTGGTTCCTCGACATATTGGTCTAGAAAACCATCCTTAATACACTCCAGGAAATCCTCCTCCACCGCATTGCTACCAGTTTGGTTAGCCCAATCAATATGTAGATTAAAATCACCCATGATAACTGCTGTATTTTTATTACATGCAGCCCTAATTTCTTGTTTGATGCTGTCCCCAATCTCACTACTATTGTTTGGTGGTCTGTACACAACTCCCACTAGGGTTTTCTGCCCTTTGGTATTCCATAGCTCCACCCATACTGATTCCACATTATCCAGGCTAATGTCCTTTCTTACTATTGCATTAATTTCCTCTTTAACCAGCAATGCCACCCCGCCTCCTTTTCCTTTCTGTCTATCCTTCCTAAATGTTGAATACCCCTGGATGTTGAGTTCCCAGCCTTGGTCACCCTGGAGCCATGTCTCCGTGATGCCAATTACATCATACCCGTTAACTGCTATCTGCGCAGTTAATTCGTCCACCTTATTCCGAATACTCCTCACATTGAGGCACAGAGCCTTCAGGCTTGTCTTTCTAACACACTTTGCCCCCTTAGAATTTTTCTGTAATGTGGCCCTTTTTGCTTTTTGCCTGAGGTACATCATGGGTTCGATACAGAGTAAAGCGCTCTCTACACTGTCCCATCAAACACTCCCAGGGCAGGTAGAGCACAGGTTAGATACAGAGTAAAGCTCCCTCTACACTGTCCCATCAAACACTCCCAGGTTTCCATTCCCCACTCTAGCCACCCTATAAAATGTTGCCAATTGCGGTGCTATATATGGTTGGTTCTGTGCTGAGTGTCCGTAGCCATTCTGGATCAAGACCACCCCATGTCAGAACTTTATAACATTAGGCCTGGCATCCTCTAAATTTAACAAATGTTATCCTTGTTTGGATACACAAGTGGTTTATGGATTAAAAGGGCTGAGTCAGCAGAGCTGGGACAAAAGGATACAATGGAAGTGGGAACATTTACATGATGCGGGGTTGTGGGCTGGGGGAGCGGTGCTGGGGTGTTGAAGGGCTTGGCTGGGGGTCAGGTCTGGACTGGGGCTGGGGGCGTTGATGGGCTGGGATCTGGGTGGGGTGGGGCTGGGGTGCTGAGGGCGGTGCTGGGGGACTGGGTTGGGGGCGGGGGTGGGCTCGGGGCGGGGCTGGGGGTGGGCTGGGGGCGGGGCTGGCCTGGACTGGGGGCGGGGCTGTTGCTCCTGTACATGGGACCGCGATCGAAGAAGCTGCGGCTGTGACTGAGCTCTGTCGGAGAGACAGCCTTACAGGGTGTGGGGAGAGCAGAGCTGAGGGAGAGTAAGATCATGGCCACTCTCCCTCACCTCCACATGGCCTGTTTCTGCTCTAGGTTGGGGTTTGGGAAGACCAGAGAATATCGGTTGACAAAGATTGAGCTGTGAATATTTGTTGCAGGAATCGGCTTTGCGTTTCTCTATCAGGCAGCGACTGTGATGCACGTAAAGTACTTCAAGAAACGACTGGCAACGGCCTACGCCATTGCCCGATCGGGAATGGGCCTAACCTTCGCCCTCGCCCCATTCACACAGTTACTGTTAGTGGAATATGACTGGCAAGGTGAGCAATGTTAGCTTTCATTCTCTTAATGGCTACAAATTAAATTCAATCCTACATTTTAAAGGCATTTAGCAAAGAAAACTTGTGAGTACATTGAAGAGGGGCAAAGCATCGTCTGCAATGGTTCCGCGATCTCGTGGAGCCGTGTGTGTTGGGCACTGAGTCACGGGCCAAGGGAGGTCCACGGGTCAGCTCATGCACCAAGGGTGTGGTGGGGGGTCACAGCCAGGGGCGGGGTCACGGTGTGGGGGGGTCATAGTGAGGGTGTGGGGGGTGAGGGTGGGGAGGTCACGGTGTGGGGGTCACAGTGAGGATGGAGGGTCACGGTGTGGGGGGGTCACAGTGAGGGTGTGGGGGGTGAGGGTGGGGAGGTCACGGTGTGGGGGTCACAGTGAGGATGGAGGGTCACGGTGTGGGGGGGTCACAGTGAGGGTGGGGGGGTCACAGTGAGGGTGTGGGGGGTGAGGGTGGGGAGGTCATGGTGTGGGGGTCACAGTGAGGGTGGGGGGGTCACAGTGAGGGTGGGGGGGTCACAGTGAGGGTGTGGGGGGTGAGGGTGGGGAGGTCACGGTGTGGGGGTCACAGTGAGGGTGGGGGGTCACAGTGAGGGTGGGGGGGTCACAGTGAGGGTGTGGGGGGTGAGGGTGGGGAGGTCACGGTGTGGGGGTCACAGTGAGGATGGAGGGTCACGGTGTGGGGGGGTCACAGTGAGGGTGGGGGGGTCACAGTGAGGGTGGGGGGGTCATGGTGTGGGGGGTCACAGTGAGGATGGGGGGTCACAGTGTGGGGGGGGTCACAGTGAGGGTGGGGGGGTCACAGTGAGGGTGGGGGGGTCATGGTGTGGGGGGTCACAGTGAGGATGGGGTCACAGTGTGGGGGTCACAGTGAGGATGGGGGGGTCACAGTGTGGGGGGTCACGGTGAAGGTGTGAGTGGGGTCACAGTGAAGGTGTGGGGTTACATTGAGGGGGGAAGGGACAGTGGGGTGGTGGGGGTCATGGGGGGGGGGGGTGGCAGAGAGGGGTCCAGCCCCCTCCCCCGACACCCTGGCTTCGGTCACATTATGAAGATATATTTTATTTCAGCGGGTGACATGTAGCCTGTCTCACTCCGAGTCTGTGATCCAAGTGTAGTGGCAACTGTGGCTCAGTGGGTAGCACTCTCGCTTCTGATTCACAAGGTTGTGGGTTCAAGTCCCACTCCAGGGACTCGAGCACAAAATCAAGGCTAACACTCCCAGTGCAGTACTGAGGGAATGCCGCACTGCTGGAGGGGCAGTACTGAGGGAGGGCCGCACTGCTGGAGGGGCAGTACTGAGGGAGGGCCGCACTGCTGGAGGGGCCGCACTGCTGGAGGGGCCGCACTGCTGGAGGGGCAGTACTGAGGGAGCGCTACAATGCCGGAGGGGCAGTACTGAGGGAAGTTCATTGCAGTAACCTTAACACAGATAAACAGGCATGTACCATCTTGTCACAGCTCAGGGCGCTTCATAGACAGAGAATTGCTTTGAAATGTGATCACTGTTTGCAAGTGATTGTGGCAATATGCCTCAACAGCAGTCATCCGGATGAACTTGTTGGTCAGGACACTGGGGGAACTCTCTGCTCTTCTTTAAATAGCACCGTGGGATCCTGTGCATCCAACTTGATAGACAGCCGTGCCTCAATTTAACATCATATTCGATGGACAGTGCAGCATCCATCAGTACTGCACTGGAGTGACAGGCTTAAAAATAGCCTCGGGTGACAGAGTGTTGCTGATTGAGCCAAACTAATATTCAAATAAATATAAACAATTGTGGGAACAAACTGTTCGATTGAAATAATATTCTGTTCAATAAAAGTTTCCCTTGAGGAAGATAGAGGGGCAAATGGCAGTTGGGGTGTGGAATAGACAGATGTGTGGTAATGTCCATGGGCAGAATGCCAGCAATGGCCAAGCTGTACTTTGAGCAGCCCACGCACACATGCAACAGACCTGGACAACATGTAGGTTTGGGCTGATAATTGGTAAGTGATATTCGTATCATTTCCAGCAAGAGAGTCTACCCACCTCCCCTTGACATTCAATGGCATTACCATGACCGAGTCTTTCACCATCAACATCCTGGGGGTCACCATGGACCAGCCACACACATACTGTGGCTACAAGAGCAGGCCAGATTCCCTTCCCAGGTGTCCATCTCTCCGCACGTTCACAGGGTGCCTCGGGAGCATTTTATCATCTTACAGGTCATAATGTGTAAGATATTGCAAGGTAGGATGGGGCTTAGGAATTAAACTCTGAGTAAAATCACACAGAATATGCAGCACAGAAACTGGTCTAACCAGTCCGGGACGGTGTTTATTCTCCTCCTATTCCATCTCCCTGGTCTCAGCCTTTCAGCACAGCTTCCTATCTTCTTTTCTCTCATGGACTCATCTAGTTTCCTTTGGTGGTGAGTTCCAGGTTCTAACCGATCTCTGAGTAAAGATATATTCCTTATTTCCCAATGGATTTTGTTAGTGACTATCTTGGATTCATGGCCCCTAGTTTTGGAAACATTCTCTCCACAACCACCCTGTCCAATCCATTCGTCATTTGAAAGATCTCCATCAGGTCATCTCTAAGTCTTTTTTCTAAAGACAAAAGCCCCGACCTGTTCAATCTTTCCCAACAGCTAGAATCTCTCAGTCCTGGTACCACCCTTGTAAATCTTTGTTACACTTTCTCCAGTGCTTCTATATGCTTTTCATCGTATGGAGTCCAGAACTGTTCATAGTATTCCAAGTGTGGCCTGACCAGGGTCCTGTACATTTAACATAACTTCACTACTTTTAGAAATAAATACTACTTTTAAAAATTAATTGCTTTGCTGATCCGCGATGCTGCTTTTAATAATGGGTTCACCTGTATCCCTAGATTTCTTTGCTCTTCTACCCCTTTTGGGTGTACGTGATGGTTCTGTTTTTCCTACCAAAGTGCATCACCTCACAGTTAACTTTGTTAAACTTCATTTGCCACTTAACTGCCCAGTCTGCAAATTTTCTAATGTGGCCTTGTATTATGTTACAGTGAGTTATATTTGGGGATTTTAAATAAGCTTTTGCTGTTTCCTTTCCTATTGAAAGTGAATGAAAAATAATTGAAAACCCAAAATATAATTTTCACAGCATTTAAGAGTAAGTTGTTGGGGGTAAGTGCATTGAGGTGATGAAATATTACATAAATCCATCGCTTCCACATCATGAAATATTGAAAGAAGTTGGAAAAGTGTGTTTTTATTTCATAAACTGACTTCATTGTTTACGGTACATTCTGGAAATTTCCAGACATCTCGGTCCAAATTACGGAATTAATCCACATCAATGTTCCCTAATGTTACCCCCTTGTAAATATTAACACTCCTGTGGGTCTTCCTGTAGATATTAAGAACATAAGAACATAAGAAATAAGAGCAGGATTGGGCCCCTCGAGCCTGCTCCGCCATTCAGTGAGATCACAGCTGATCTTCTACCTCAACTCCACTTTCCCGCTCGATCCCCATATCCCTCGATTCCCTTAATATCCAAAAATCTATCGATCTCAGCCTTGTATATACTCAACGACTGAGCCTCCACAGCCCTCTGGGGCAGAGAATTCCAAAGATTCACCCCCCTCTGAGTGAAGAAATTCCTCCTCATCTCAGTCCTAAATGGCCGACCCCTTATCCTGAGACTGTGACCCCTGGTTCTAGACTCCCCAGCTCGGGGGAAACATTCTCCCTGCATCTACCCTGTCAATCCCTGTAAGAATTTTGTATGTTTCAATGAGATCACCTCTCATTCTTCCAAACTCTGGAGAATATCGGCCTAGTCTACTCAATCTCTCTTCATTGGACAATCCCCTCATCCCAGGAATCAGTCTGGTGAACCTTCGTTGCACCCTCTCTATGGCAAGTATATCCTTCCTTAGGTAAGGAGACCAAAACTGTGCACAATACTCCAGGTCTCACCAGGGCCCGATATAATTGCAGGAAGACACCTGTGGGGACTTCCTGTAGATATTAACACACAAACCCAAGGGAACCTCTGTAGGGGTCCAATAAGAACAAATGTTTTGTCAATGCCAGTGTTTTTTTAACCTCTACAGGTGCTCTGCTTATTTTGGGAGGTATAATGTTGAACCTCATCGCTACCAGCATGCTACTGAGACCGATTTATCTCCATGAAAACCAGCCCACGTACTCTGAATCATCCTCGAATGCGAAAACGCTCATAACGCCACATGGCAGTGCATTTCAGAATGGGACAACGAAACAAAACCGCTTGGAGAGCCAATCAGAAGGCTGTTTGATCACCGCCAATCCCAACGGTGGCCACTCGGCCATTGGTCACCTCGGTATGTCCAAGAACCAGGACAGCTGCATCCTGAGAGACGAGAATCTGAGTATCAACATATCCCGCGTGGAGACAGAATCCAGCATCTCACACGAGAGCAAAGCCTTTTTGGACAAAGTCACTTTCAGATCCACTCACAGTGAGGCTGTAGAGTTTTCCAACAGGGACAAGGGAACACAAAACCTCCCTCCGAAGGAAAAGCTGCTCGACTTCTCGCTGTTACGAGATCCTTTCTTTTGTATTTATACGTCCTCTGTGGTGTTCAGTCAGTTAGCATACTTCATTCCGTACTTTCACCTGTCAGCAAGGGCTAAAACCTTGGGTATTAATGCGATGGACGCATCCTACATCATCTCTGTTGCAGGTGAGCTGAGGCCTGAAGGTCTTGTCCGAGTGAGTGAAGTTTGCTTTAGATTTGCTGTCCTGAAGGAGCTTCTCTTGTTTGGGTACAGATCGAAGGGGCACTGGCCTTCATGCCACAAACATGTGTGAACCGAGACACTAAAGCCTCGGGCCCTGGCGGGCGATATTCTCACTCAGCAGCATCCTAGATTGGAAAAGCTGGACTTGGTTGTCAGCAGATTGTTCACCTGTGATGGGAGGCGGAGTGAACAGCACAAGTGAGCCTGATCCCAGCAACTCCAGGTGTCCGCACACCTTTCCCAGCAGGAGTGCACCGAACCTTCCGCCACAGCTGTATGCAGATCATTCCTTGCTTATCTGAAATCTGGGAGTGTCCGGCACACCATTTAAATAATGCGGCAGGAATCCCTGCCTCCTGGGTCCGTACGGAGTGTTTACGGAGTGTGTATAGACAATGCGCAGGCACTGAAAACCGGCTTTTCGGATCGGTCAAGCTGGAGCTCGACAGATCCGCCGTGTCTCGGGAGTGAGGACATTCGCACGGGCAAGATTGCAGGATTTACCCATATCTCACCCGGCAAATGTGCTCCAAACTCTTGCACATAGCCGACTGTTACAGGCGTAAGCATTTTAAAATAAACAAAAACATTTTAAAATAAAATTATAAAAACACATTTTATTGTTAAAAACCCTCCCCACTACGGTAAGTTTATTTTAAACCATAATTAAAAAAACTTTTTTTTAAATCAGAAAAATATATATTTTTTTAAAATACATAAATAACTAATTTAAATTAATAAAAATATGTGCTGTATTTTTTCTATTTTTTATTATTGGTTTTGTGTGTTTGGGGGGGTTTCTCATTTATAATAATGGGGAGTCCAACTTACGGAGTTCCCATTATTATGAATGAGCATGTACTTTACCTGATTGGCTGCCTAGAGCCATGTGACTGCAGCTCCAGCCCGATGTGCACGTGCTGCGAAGCGCAGTCAGTGGCCTCAGGACCGGGAACTCGCGGGAGGCCAGCAGGAATAGGTAAGTGCGCATCTTTTTAAAGTTTTTTACCCGATCGCCCGCGGGAAGCAGCCCGCTGGGATTTCTGGGCCCTAATTCCCGCAGTAGTTCATCTGACAGCACTGAAGGGCTCAGTGCCGGGTCCCTGGCTTTTTGTGGTATATGTCAAATACTTGGACTTGAATGTTTGGGGGGTATGATTAAGAAGTTTGCAGACGACACTAAAATTGGCCGTGTGGTTGATAATGAAGAAAGCTGCGGATTGTAGGAAGATATCAATGTACTGATCAGGTGGACAGAACAGTGGCCAATGGAATTCAATCCGGAGAAGTGTGAGGTAATGCATTTGGGGAGGTCTAACAAGGCAAGGGAATACACATTAAATGGTCGGACACTGAGGAGTGTAGAGGAACAGAGGGACCTTGGAGTGCAGGTCCACAGATCCCTGAAGGTAGCAGGCCAGGTAGATAAGGTGGTTAAGAAGGCATATGGAATACTTGCCTTTATTAGTCGAGGCATAGAATACAAGAGCAGGGAGGTTATGCTTGAACTGTATAAAACACTGGTTAGGCCGCAGCTGGAGTACTGCGTGCAGTTCTGGTCATCACATTACAGGAAAGATGTGATTGCACTGGAAAGAGTGCAGAGGAGATTTACAAGAATGTTGCCTGGACTGGAGAATTTTGGCTATGAGGAAAGATTGGATATGCTGGGTCTGTTTTCTTTGGAACAGAGGAGGCTGAGGGGAGACCTGATTGAGGTGTATAAAATTATGAGGGGCCTGGATAGAGTGGATAGGAAGGACCTGTTCCCCTTGACAGAGGGGTCAACAACCAGGGGGCATAGATTTAAAGGAATTGGGGGGAGGTTTAGAGACATTATGAGGGGAAATGTCTTCACCCAGAGGGTGGTGAGGGTCTGGAAATCACTTCCTGAAAGGGTGGTAGAGGCAGAAACCCTCATCACATTTAAAAAGTACTTGGATGTGCACCTGAAGTGCCGTAACCTACAGGGCTATGGACCAAGAGCTGGAAAGTGGGATTAGGCTGGGTAGCTCTTTGTCGACTGGTGCGGACACGATGGGCCGAAATGGCCTCCTTCTGTGTTTAAAATTTCTATGATTCTATGAAGAGAGAGAGAGACTGGTGGGGTGGGGGTCGGAAAGAGAGAGTGAACGAACGAGAGAGAGAGAGAGAGACTGGGGGAAGAGAGAAAGAGAGAGACTGGGGGAAGAGAGAGAGACTGTGGGGGAGAAGAGAGACATTTCGATCACACTGCAATCTCCAGGTTTCAATCCACCTGATCACTATCGAAGTGTTGTCTCGGGATCGATTGCGTGCTCGCGATGGGGAGCTGAGTCCACAGGGAGCACGGTGCAGGATTTGTCGCCCATGATTTCACACAATGCAACCCTGCGAGGTGCTCTCCCTTTCATACTTTGCAGCATCAGTGCTGGCCAGCTAGTACCTCATGGCCCTTTCACTTTCCCAGTTAAAGAAATGCAATCTCTGCCAAGCAGGAGAGTGTCGGGTTCTGTTCTTGCTGTCAGTGGATCTCGGGGGAGTTAGCAATAGCCACAATGCCCTTGAGTGAGCAGAAGGTCCAATCAGACAGTGTTCCCACTCTGGATCGCATTCCGATGGACAGTGGTGAGGTGGTGAGGGTAAGTGAGTGGGCACATGGAGACTGGGTGATCTCGAGGGAGCTGTAGGTGCCTGTGGACTTGTAACATGGAGCAGGAAATGGGAAAGTTCCTGATGTAGTCAAGTCTCAATCTACTTCACTCCCAGTCCACTTTCATGGGGCAGTTGTGATGGTCATGATAAAAAGCATCATCCCCACTGACACCTGGGAGTCCCTGGCCATAGACCACCCTAAGTGGAGGAAGTGCATCCGGGAGTGCGCTGAGCACCTAGAGTCTTGTCGACGAGAGTATGCAGAAATCAAGCGCAGACAGCGGGAGGAGCGTGCGGCAAACCAGTCCCACCCTCCCTTTCCTTCAACCACTGTCTGTCCCACCTGTGACAGGGACTGTGGCTCTCGTATTGGACTGTTCAGCCACCTAAGGATTCATTTTAAGAGTGGAAGCAAGTCTTCCTCGATTCAGAGGGACTGCCTATGATGATGATGATATCGAGCAGCTCCACATTAGCTGGGAGTGTTGGAGTTCATTCTAATCCAAACAGCGTTTAATCTCTCAAACTTTGGAAAGAAATGAAGATTCATTTTCCTTTCAATGATCCACAGCGCTTAATTCAGGAAATGCTTTTCCCATTTAACAAGGCACGCTGCCTCCACTTGGAAATTCACAGCTGTACCACGCAGCACTGGCCTGGGCTGCCCGCGTTACCCTCTGGGACTACTGTCATTTCCCCATGGGTTTGATTTGCAGCCAGCAGAAATTGCTATTTCAGAGTCATGGACATGTGATGATAGCCGCCCTCTCGATCTGAATCCCTCCGCACAACCCCCAGAGCAAAACGATTATCCAACTAACTGTTAGAATAAAACCGGATTCAATAACTTGTATTTATATAGCGCCTCTAACATAGTAAACATCTCGAGGTGCTTCACAGGAGCGTTATAAAACAAAATTTGACACCAAGCCACATAAGGAGACGTTAGGACAAAAGCTTGATCAAAGAGGTCAGTTTTAAGGAGCGTATTAAAGGAGGAAAGAGAGGTAGAGAGGTTTAGGGAGGGAATTCCAGAATCCAGGGCCCAGGCAACAGAAGGCACGGCCACCAATGGTGGAGTGATGAACATTGGGGATGCTCAAGAGGCCAGAATTAGAGGAGCGCAGAGATCTCGAGGGTGGGAGGGGTTGTGGGGCTGGGGGGATTACAGAGATAGGGAGGGGCGAGGGCCATGGAGGCATTTGAAAACAAAGGCAAGAATTTTAAAATCGTGACGTTGCTTAACCAGGTTTCAATGTGGGTCAGCGAGCACAGGGGGTGATGGGTGAGCGGGACTCGGTGCGAGTTAGGACACGGGGCAGCGAGCACAGGGGGTGATGGGTGAGCAGGACTCGGTGCGAGTTAGGACACGGGTCAGCGAGCACAGGGGGTGATGGGTGAGTGGGACTCGGTGCGAGTTAGGACACAGGGCAGTGAGCACAGGGGGTGATGGGTGAGCGGGACTCGGTACGAGTTAGGACACGGGGCAGCGAGCACAGGGGGTGATGGGTGAGTGGGACTCGGTGCGAGTTAGGACACAGGGCAGTGAGCACAGGGGGTGATGGGTGAGCGGGACTCGGTACGAGTTAGGACACGGGGCAGCGAGCACAGGGGGTGATGGGTGAGCGGGACTCGGTGCGAGTTAGGACACGGGGTCAGTGAGCACAGGGGGTGATGGGTGAGCGGGATGGTGCAAGTTAGGACACGGGGCAGCAGCGTTTTGGATCACCTCTAGTTTACGTCGGGTAGAATGTGGGAGGCCGGCCAGGAATGTGTTGGAATGGTCAAGTCTGGACGTTGCAAAGTGTTTTGATGAGGTAACAGAGAGGGTTGATGAGGGTAATGTGGTTGGCGTGGTGTACATGGATTTCCAAAAAGCTGTTTGATAAAGTGCCACATAATAAGCTTGCAGCAAAGTTGAAGCCCATGGAATAAAAGGGACAGTGGCTGCATGGATACGGAATGGGTAAAGGGCTTGATGGACCACTTGGCCTCCTTCTCTGGTGTAATTATGATTCTAAAGGCACAGATAAAGGTTTCAGCAGCAGATGAGCTGAGGCAAGGGCGATGTTACGGAGGTAGAAACAGGCGGTTTTAGTTATGGCGCAGATATGTGGTCAGAAGCTCACCTCGGGATCAAATATGACACCAAGGTTGCGAACCGTGTGGTTGAGCCTGAGACAGGAGTGGGGTAGAGGGATGGAGTGAGAACATGCAGCGTGTCAAAGGGAGGGATTCATTCTCTGCCGCTACAGCGTAACCATCGCGTACGGACTTCAGTTCTGGAACCTGCTGTACGGTGGATTGCAGTTAGTTGCTGTGTGTGCAAATCCTGCAGATTATCATTTGAAAGGCCAGTGGAAACAAATCACTCGGCTGAGAATTACAAATCAAGATTCATCATCATCATAGGCAGTCCCTCGGAATCGAGGAAGACTTGCTTCCACTCCTGAAGTGAGTTCTTTGGTGGCTGAACAGCCCAATACGAGAACCACAGTCTCTGTCACAGGTGGGACAGATAGTCGCCGAGGGAAGGGGTGGGTGGGACTGGTTTGCCGCACGCTCCTTCCGCTGCCTGCGCTTGGTTTCTGCATGCTTTCAGCGACGAGACTTGAGGTGCTCAGCGCCCTCCCAGATGCACTTTCTCCACTTAGGGCGGACTGGTCTTTGGCCAGGGACTCCCAGGTGTCAGTGGGGATGTTGCACTTTATCAGGGAGGCTTTGAGGGTGTTTGTCGTGTTTCCGCTGCCCACCTTTGGCTCGCTTGCCGTGTAGGAGCTCCGAGTGGAGCACTTGTTTTGGGAGTCTCGTGTCGGGGGCATGCGGACTATGTGGCCTGCCCAGCGGAGCTGGTCGAGTGTGGTCAGTGCTTCAATGGTGGGGATGTTGGCCTCGATGACGACGCTGATGTTGGTGCACCTGTCCTCCCAGGGGATTTGTAAGATCTTGCGGAGACATCATTATGATTATTATTTTTTTAAACAGCAGATTGGACTAGTTTACAACACTTAAGTTAGTGTCTCCTTCAGATCAACACCAGCAGCTCACTCTGCAATAACATTTGCAATTTGTATCTTGGGTGAGCCACTATTTTGGTGAAATGCCTCATTAACATCGTGACGGAGGGACCTGGTCAACTGGCGAATGCGAACCGTGGTTATACCCAGTTATACGAAGTACAAGAGTGGCCCCCTTGAGAAATCTGGCTGTTCATCGCTTGGCCCCAAGGTTGGTAAACGGGGTGCCCAATTGAGACAGACATCAGCAGGTACATCCCACCTCCCTACTGTAGGTAGCGATACTGGCTCTCTCCAGGAATGGTGCAGATGGTTGGCAAAGACATTTCCCCGTGCTTTGAAGTCCCACTGCTGGGAACAGTTACCATACCCCGTGTCCGCTAATGATACGTGAGTGATCCGTGACAATGGGTCAGGGTATCGAACTGTAGATATCACAACAGGCGAGACTAGACTAAGGGCCATCAATATCAGACAGTCACTCATAAACCCAATGGGGAATTCAGGAGAAACCTCTTTACCCGGAGAGCGGTGAGAATGTGGAACTCGCTGCCACAAGGAGTGGTTGAGGCCAATAGCAGAGATGGATTTAAAGGGAAGCTGGATAAACACATGAGGGAGAAAGGAATATGGTGTTAGGGTGAGATGAGGGGGGGTGGGAGGGGGCTGGTGAGGAGTATAAACACGGCTCGGAGCGGTGGGCCCAATGGTCTGTTTCTGTGCTGTAATTACTGTGTTACACTGAGTTAGTGCCGAGGGAATGGAGTTTGTGGTGGGGACCGAAGGCAAGGGGGGGGGCGGAGTCGCCCCGTTTGGAGGCGGTAACCTTCTGGGGCCAGGCCAATTATCGCCCTGCCCCCGGTGCGTAATTCGGCTCCTCAACAGAGAGGAGCGCTATCGGAGGCGTTCTGCGCCTGTAGATGGGCGCTCCGAGGGTGGCAACGTGTTCCGGAGCCCAGCGCACTGAGGCAGCAGAAAGCCCCTCCCCTTCAATTAAAGGCGCGCTCTGCAGTCCCCTTGGCCGCTGCCACTGGGCCTCCCTCAACTGGGCCGACAGCCCAGCCCCCGTAACGAGGGCCGCCATTGTCAGCCCACGGCGCAATAGGCCAGCACCTCCCTCACCACCTGCGGGGCAATATCCTCCGTGGGGTGCAATGGGGTCGGCGCACATGCGATAACATCATCGCCGTACGTGCGCCAGCCCGGGGCACAAATCGCGGGGCGAGGCGCTAACAATGCAACACCCTCCAAACCTCGCGGGCAATTTCCTCAGAAGCGCTCTAGACCCTTTCCCCCGGGTGAGAACTTCATTGCGCCCCAATCGTGCCCCCCAGAGGCGATTAAAAAAGGGTATTTTCGCCCCCAATAGCTTCGGTCTTCCCAATATTTAATTAATGGAAATTTCTGCTCAACCAGAACTGGATGTGGGACAGGCAGTCTGACAATTTAGAGACCGTGGAGGGGTTGAGAGAAGTGGTGGTGAGGTAGAGCTGGGTGTCTCAGTGTACATGTGGCAACTGAGGCTGTTTTTTCGGATGATGTCACCAAGGGGCAGCATGTAGATGAGAAATAGGAGGGGCCAAGGATAGATCCTTGGGGGACACCAGAGGTAATGGTGTGGGGGTGGGCAGAGAAGCTGTTGCAGGTGATTCTTGGGCTACGATTAGATAGATAAGAATGGAACCAGGCGAGTGCAGTCCCACCCAGCTGAACGATGGTGGAGAGGTGTTGGAGGAGGAGGAGTGGTCAACCGTGTCACAGACTGCAGACAGGTTTCAGTGTCTGCGTGTGAGTGGGATTAGCACATGGACGTTTGGGAGCCGAGATTGAATCCTGCGTGTAAAAATCTATCCTCCAGCGGCTGAAGTAAGTCTCAGTTGGATGGGTTTGTTGTCTATGTCAAGTGTTGAGAATAATGTGTTGGCGTGGGTTAGGGCGGCTGTACCTCAATCAGTTGTCCCAATCGATTGTTGTGGGCATTTCGAATAAAATCGTAACCTTTCTTTGGAAAGGGTTCTCCAGTGCTTTGAGCACATGGGATAAAGCTGCCCTTGGAAATACACAGAGAGGGAGGCCACCGACCCGTGGTGTAGGTTATGGAATGGTCACACCAGTTGGTGCAGCCTAGTCATACTCTTTCACTCGGGTTGGGGTTAAGGTGCAGAGTGGCAGGAGCTTTACTCCACACCGCTCTGTGCCGGAGCTGATCTGGGAGTGTTTGAAGCTCACACTGGATCAGAGCCTGATCAAGGAAGGATACCCAGGCCTAGAAATTTGTGAAACTTAAAGGGGAGGTGTGCTGTGGTTAAACAAAAAAGCTCTGATATTCTTCTGCACCCCGTTGGTGCTTTGAATGCGGGGCCAGTGCCGCGATGGGTCAGCTCGAGACCCCTACTCCCCGGGGTCCGGGGAGGACCCTTTGCTGCAGGGTTTGCAGCTGGGTGGGACTACACTCGCCTGGTTTCATTCTTATCTATCTATTTAAGCAAGGGAAGAGCCCTTCCTATACAGCAGCACCACGTGGCCCAGCGCATAGTGCTGTGCCCCACACCTGACCCGTCCGCCCTGTTACTGCCCCCGATAAGGGCTTATGGGGAGCGGGCAGGGAAGTGAAGCTGAGTCCATGATCGGATCAGCCATGATCTTAGTGAATGGCGGAGCAGGCTCGAGGGGCCGTATGCCTACTCCTGCCCCTATTTCTTATGTTCTAAAGGAAGTGGAGCTTCTCGCGAGAAATTGGGGTCACTGCCCCAAACCCAATTTTTCCCCACCAGAGTATTCAAGGTCATCCACACCCGATGTACAAACCCCCAGCCGATCCATTCCAACACTAATGTTAACCATGTCAGTATTTATATTGTCACGACCTGCCCACACTCCCTCGCCCCTTCCCACGCTGCTATCAAAAGCTGGAATCATTTGATCTAGCAGTTGCGGCACTTTTTCTGGATTATGCTGGGTGTTATTGGGAGGGCCATCACCCTTTGCATTAATCAGCCCCCCCCCCCCGCACTTGAATTAATTAACCCCATCCTTGCAATAACCCACCCCCCTTCCATTAACCCCCCCTTGCATCAACCCCACCCCCCTTGCATCAACCCCACCCCCCCTTGCATTAACCCCCCTGCATTAAACCCCCCCTTGCAATAACCCACCCCCCCTTGCATTAACCCCCCCCTTGCATTAACCCACCACCCCCCTTGCATTAACCCACCACCCCCCTTGCATTAACCCACCACCCTCCTTGCATTAACCCACTTCCCCCTTGCATTAACGAACCCCCCCTTGCATTAACCCACTCCCCCTTGCATTAACGAACCCCCTCCTTGCATTAACTAAACCCCCCTTGCATTAACAAATCCACCCCACCCCTCTTGCATTAACCCCCGCTCTGGGCACCGGGTGGCAGGGACTGAGTTGTGGCTTGTAGCCAGGGCTGGGGTTGGAGTTTAACGCTGGTGTGCTGGACAGTGAAGACAGGGTGTGAGCTGGGCCTGAATGCTCGCATGCAGTCAGTGCAGTACGTGTGCTGCATGGCAAGAGGCCACTCATTGCTGTGTGCTGCATTTCACAGTCCGCCCGCCCACTTGAGGAGAATAGCTGTCACATGGCAACACAACACAGCCTGCTGTTTCAGCAGCGCCTCTGCCTCAGCTAATTCGGATCGTTGGGTGTTCCTCACAGAGCCTGGAGCTGGCCCAGCGCTGCCTCCACAATCACTCCTCTGTTCTCCTGTATGTTTACGTCTCCATCTCTCCCTGTGTGAGATTTCTCCAGACCCGAATGCTGCTTGCTTCAAACCCGTTCTTCGTAAAACGAGCCATTCAGCTTTCTGGCCTGGACTCTCAGTCTGCTTCTCAGCTGGTTGCCTAGCAAAAGCAAAGCTTCTCCAGCTGATTCCTGCGTCACCTTCCTTCGCACTCTCTCCCTCAGTCTCCGCCGTTGCAGGATTCTTGGGTTGGATCAAATTCAAGTCGGGAGACTATTTCTTTTCTTGGCTCTCCTGAGCTCCCCTAAAATCTGAGCTTTCGTTTTCTAGCACAGCTCCTGTACTTTACTTCGGTATTGTGTTAGGATTGGCTGTCTCACCTTCAGCTGCTTGGGGTACTGAACCCTGCAATCCCCCACCCCCCCATAACCTTTCCGCTTCACTCTCCTCCTTTCAGGCACTCCTTAAAACCAAACTCTGACCAACTGTCCTAATGTCTCCTTCTTTGGCTCGGTGTTAATTTTTTATCTAATATCATAGGCAGTCAAGGAAGTCTTGCTTCTACTCCCAAAGTGAGTTCTTTGATGGATGAACAGTCCGATACGAGAGCCACAGACCCTGTTACAGGTGGGACAGACATTCGTCGAGGGAAGGGGTCGGTGGGGCTGGTTTGCCGCACGCGCCTTCCGCTGTCTGCGCCTGACCTCTTCATGCTCTTTGCGTTGAGACTCGAAGAGCTCGACGCCCTCCCGGATGCACTTTCTCCACCTCGGGTGGTCTTCGGCCAGGGTCTCCCAGGTGTCAGTGGTGATGTCGCACTTTATCAGGGAGGTTTTGAGGGTGTCCTTGTAACGTTTCCGCTGTCCACCTTTGGCTCATTTACCATGAAGGAGCTCCGCATAAAGCATTTGCTTAGGGAGTCTTGTATCTGGCATGTGAACTCTGTGGCCTGCCCAGCGAAGCTCATCGCGTGTGGTCAATGCTTCAATGCTGGGGATGTTAGCCTGGTCGAGGACACTGATGTTGGTGCGCCTGGCCTCCCAGGGGATTTGCAGGATCTTGCGGAGACATCGTTGGTGATATATCTCCAGTGACTTGAGTTGCCTTCTATACATTGTCCATGCCTCAGACCCATACAGGAGGGCGGGTATTACTACAGCCCTGTAAACCATGAGGTTGGTGGTAGATTTGAGGGCCTGGTCTTCGAACACTCTTTTCCTCAGATGGCCGAAGGCTGCACTGGAGGCGATGTTGAATCTCTGCATCAATGTCTGCCTTTGTTGATAAGAGGCTCCCGAGATATGGGAAATGGTCCACGTTGTCCAGGGCCGCGCCATGAATCTTGATGATTGGGGGGCAGTGCTGTGCGGTGAGGACAGGCTGGTGAAGGACCTTTGTCTTACGGATGTTAAGCGTAAGGCCCGTGCTTTCATATGCCTCAGTGAATACATTGACTATATCCTGGAGTTCAGCCTCAGAATGAACGCAGACGCAGGCGACGTCCACATACTGCAGCTCAACGACAGAGGTTGGGGTGATCTTGGACCTGGCCTGGAGGCGGCGTAGGTTAAACAGCTTCACACTGGTTCTGTAGTTTAGTTCCACTCCAGCGGGGAGCTTGTTGATTGTGAGGTGGAGCCTGGCGGCGAGGAAGATTGAGAAGAGGGTTGGAGCGATAACGCAGCCCTGTTTGACCCCCGTCCGGACATGGATTGGGTCTGTAATGGATCCGTTGGTAAGGATCACGGCCTGCATGTCTAATAATCGCTCCTGTGAAGCATCTTGGGGCTTTTTAGCGCGTTAAAAGAGCTATATAATTGTAAGTTGTTGTTGTTGTTGGTTCATGCTGATTGCCATCCAGTGAGTGCCCCCCTCCCCCTACCTCTCTCCCCCCCTCCCTACCTCTCTCCCCTCTTCTCCCCCCCTCCCTACCTCTCTCCCCTCTTCTCCCCCCCTCCCTACCTCTCTCCCCTCTTCTCCCCCCCTCCCTACCTCTCTCCCCTCTTCTCCCCCCCTCCCTACCTCTCTCCCCTCTTCTCCCCCCCTCCCTACCTCTCCCCTCTTCTCCCCCCCTCCCTACCTCTCTCCCCTCTTCTACCCCCCTCCCTACCTCTCTCCCCTCTTCTACCCCCATCCCTACCTCTCTCCCCTCTTCTACCCCCCTCCCTACCTCTCTCCCCTCTTCTACCCCCCTCCCTACCTCTCTCCCCTCTTCTACCCCCCTCCCTACCTCTCTCCCCTCTTCTACCCCCCTCCCTACCTCTCTCCCCTCTTCTACCCCCTCCCTACCTCTCTCCCCTCTTCTACCCCCCTCCCTACCTCTCTCCCCTCTTCTACCCCCCTCCCTACCTCTCTCCCCTCTTCTATCTCTCTCTTCTTCCCCTCCCTCTCCGTGCTGATTTCCATCCAGTGCCCCTCCTCTCCCGCCCCGTCCCTCTCCCCCCGCCACACCTCATCCTCTTCTCCCCCCCTTCCTCCTCTCCCTCCCACCTCATCCTCTCCCCCCCTACTCTTCCACCCCCTCTTCCTTCCCCCCCCCTCCGCCCTCTCCCCCCCTTCCTCCTCCCTCTTCCCCCCCTTCCTCCTCCCTCTTCCCCCCCTTCCTCCTCCCTCTCCCCCCCCTTCCTCCTCCCTCTCCCTCCCCCCTTCCTCCTCCCTCTTCCCCCCTCTCCTCCCTCTCTTTCCCCCCCCTCCTCCCTCTCTTCCCCCCCTCCTCCTCCCTCTCTCCCCCCCTTCCTCCTCCCTCTCTCCCCCCCTTCTTCCTCCTCCCTCTCTCCCACCCTTCCTCCTCCTCCCTCTCCCCCCCCTTCCTCCTCCTCCCTCTCCCCCCCCTTCCTCCTCCTCCCTCTCCCCCCCTTCCTCTCCCCCCCCTTCTTCCTCCCTCTCTCTCCCCTCCCCCTTCCTCCTCCCTCTCTCTCCCCCCCATCTTTCATCACCACCCCTCCCTCTCCCCTTCTCCCATCTCTCCACTTCCCCCTCCCCTCTCAGAGTCTGGATTACCGTGACACTCCCTCCCGCTGCTGTCTTTGTTGGGTAAGGGTATTGAGATATGGAGCAAAGGCGGCTAAATGGTGTTGAGGTACAGATCAGCCATGAATGGCAGAACAGGCTCGAGGGACTGAATGGGCCCCCTCCTGTTCCCGTGTGTCAGGCTCGAGGGGCTGAATGGGCCTCCTCCTGTTCCTATGTAACAGGTTCGAGGGGAGCAGGGCCTCCTCCTGTTTTCTGTTGTCACAGTCCTGCAACTCTTGAAGTCTTTTCCTTTACATTGTCTCTTGCTGCCGTTCTTGGTCTTTCACAACCCTCCCCTATTCCTCTATCCTTGACCTCTCCTTGGCTCACCCCTCATAACCATCTCCTTATTGCTGCTTGGTGACTGAGTGGCTGCCTTGTGAAGCTCCCTGGGGTGCTTTGCAAAGTTCACGGTGCTTTATAAGTGCAGCTTGTCAAATACTCACTGCACCTCACAATGAACAATAGCCACCTGGGTTAAAAAAAATACTTACATTTATATCGTGACTTGCATCACATCCCAAAGTGCTTTACGGTCAATGAAATACTTTTTGACGAGCAAAATACTGCGCTTGCTGGAAATCTGAAATAAAAACAGGAAATGGTGGAAATACTCAGCGGGTCGGGCAGCATCTGTGGAGAGAGAAACAGAGTTAAGGTTTGAGGTCAGTGACCTTTCGTCAGTACTGGAAAGAGTTCGAGATGTAACTGGTTTTAAGCAAGTGCAGGGGCAGGGAAAGGGGGGAGGGGAGGGAAGGTCTGTGATAGGTGGAAGGCAGGAGAGATTAAATGACGAGATGATGGTGCGCGGCAAAAGGAGACGGTAATGGGACAAGAAACCAAAGATGATGCTGTTCCTCACGCTTGCGTTGAGCAAGAGGCCGAGGACAGTGAGATCAGAGTGGGAGTGGGCAGAGAATTAAAGTGACAGGTGACCCGAAGCTCGGAGGTGTTCTGCCATGCGGTCACCCAATCTACGCTTGGTCTCCCCAATGTAGAGGAGACCACATCGCGAGCAGCGAATACAGTATACTAAATTGAAAGAAGTACAAGTAAATCGCTGTTTCACCGGGAAGGAGTGTTTGGGGCCCTCGTCAGTGGGAAGGGAGGGGGTAAAAGGGCAGGTGTTGTATCTCATGCGCTTGCACGGGAAGGTGCCGTGGGAAGGGGAGGGGGTGCTGAGGTTGACTGCGGAATGGACCAGGGTGTTGCAGAGGGAGCAGTTCCTTCGGAACGCTGAGAGGGGAGGGGAGGGGGAGATGTGATTGGTGCTGGGATCACGCTGGAGGTGGCGGAAATGGTGGAGGATGATCCGTTGAACGTGGAGGCTGGTGGGGTGAAAGGTGAGGACAAGGGTTTTTTTTAAGTACTTTTTGAAGGTGTAGTCTTTTTACTAGAGTAAGAAATAGCATGGTATTAGCTGTGGTCAGAGAGAATACAAGAAGGTGTAAGATAGGTTTACAGTGCATGTGTAAACACACAAAACGTGTGAACAAGGTTGGTGAGCTGCAAGCGCAGATAGCCACATGGGAATATGTTGTGGCGATAACTGAGACCGGGCTCAAAGAGGGCAGAATTGGGTTTTAAATATTCCTGGGTATATGGGGTTCAGGAAGGAAAGAAAGGAAATGGGGTGGCAGTATTGGTTAAGGAGATTATTTCAGTGCTGGAGAGAGAGGATGTCCCGGAGGGGTCAAGGCCAGAATCTATTTGATTAGAGTTAAGAAACAATAGAGGTGCCATTACATTACTAGGTGTATGCTACAGGCCGCTAACTAGTGGGAAAGATATAGAGGAGCAAATTAGCAGGGAAATTAGAGCGGTGCAAGAGCTATAGAGTAGTTATAATGGGGGACTTCAATTATCCCAATATAGTCTGGGCTAGTAATAGTGTAAAGGGCAGCGAGGGGGATGAAGTTCTGAAGTGTGTTCAGGAGAACTTTCTTGATCAGTATGTTTCTGGCCCGATGAGGGGGGAGGCATTGCTGGATCTGGTTCTGGGGAATGGGGTGGGTCAAGGGGAGCAAGTATCAGTAGGGGAACATTTGGGGAACAGTGATCATAGTATCATAAGGTTTAGATTAGCTATGAAAAAGGGCAGGGAGCAATCTCGGGTAAAAATACTTAATTAGAGGAAGGCAAGTTTCAGTGATTGAGAACGGATCTGGTCCGGGTAAATTGGAATCAAAGATTGGCAGGCAAGACTTCAATCGCAAGATGGGCTGCCTTTTCAGAGGAGATGGTTCGGATACAGTCGAGGTACATCTGGGGGGGAAAGGTGGGGTGAGTAAAGCCGGAGCTCCCTGGATGACGAAAGAGATAGAGTAAGATAAAACAGAGGAAGGTACACAGATTGTTCCCCAGGGTCAGTACCAGGACCATTACTTTTCTTGATATATATTAGTGACTTGGCCGTGGGTTATACAGGACACAATTTCAAAATCTGCAGATGACACAAAACTCAGAATATATTGAACAGTGAGGAGGGGAGTGACAGACATCAAGAAGACACAGACAGGCTGGTGGAACGGGCGGACACGTGGCTGATGCAATTTAACGCAGAAAAGTGCGAAGTGATGCAATTTGGTAGGAAGAACGAGGAGAGACAATATAAACCAAAGGGTACAATGCTAAAGGGGGGGAGTTATGATGAACCTGTATAAAACACGGGTTCGGACCCAACTGGAGTATTGTGTCCAATTCTGGGCACCACACTTTAGGAAGGATGTGAAGGCCTTAGAGAGGGTGAAGAAAAGATTTCCGAGAATGGTTCCAGGGATGAGGGACTTCAGTGACGTGGATAGACTGGAGAAGCTGGGGTTGTTCTCCTTGGAGCAGAGAAGGTTGAGAGGAGATTTGATCGAGGTGTTCAAAATCAGGAGGGGTCTGGACAAAGTAGATCGAGAGAAACTGTTCCCATTGGTGGAATGGTCGAGAACTGGAGGACACAGATTTAAGGCGATTGGCAGAAGAACCATAGGCGACATGAGGAAAAACCTTTTTACGCAGCGAGTGGTTAGGATCTGGAATGCGCTGCCTGAGAGGGTGGTGGAGGCAGACTCAATCGTGGCTTTCAAATGGGAATTGGATAAGTTCCTGAAGGAAAATAATTTGCAATGCTACGGGGAAAGGGCGGGGGAGGGGGACTGGCTGAAGTGCATGTGCCGGCACGGGCTCGAATGGCCTCCTTCTGTGCTGTAACCGTTCTATGATTAGTGACTGTTGTAATGTGGGAAATGCAGTAGTAACAATATGTGCACAGCAAGCTCCCACAAACAGCAATGTGATAATGACCAGATAATCCGTTTTTAGTGATGTTGATTGAGGGATAAATATTGGCCCCAGGACACCGAGGAGAATGCCCCTGCTCTTCTGCGAAATAGTGCCATTGGATCTTTTACATCCACCTGAGAGAGCAGACGGGGCCTGGGTTTACCATCTGATCTGAAAGACGATGGGTCTAACAGTGCAGCACTCCCTCAGTACTGACCCACAGAGTGGCAATCTCATCCTGGATTTTGTGCTCTAGTCTCTGTAGTAGAACCCACTACCTTCTGACTCAGAGGCGAGAGTGCTACTCATTGAGCCACAGCTGACACACGAGGTACCAAACGGTGTCAAGTGCATGAAATCTGTACCCCAGTGAGAATCAGTGACTTCTTCAGAGGTTGAGCACAAAAATCTAGGCTGAAACTCCAGTGCAGTGCTGAGGGAGTGCCGCACTGTCAGAGGTGCCAGCTTTCAGATGAGACGTTAAACCGAGGCCCCGTCTGCTCTCTCAGGTGGATGTAAAAGATCCCACGACACTATTTCAAAGAAGAGCAGGGATGTTCTCCCCAGTGTCCTGGGGCCAATATTTATCCCTCAATCAACATAACGAAAAAACAGATAATCCGGTCATTATCACATTGCTGTGTGTGGGAGCTTGCTGTGCGCAAATTGGCTGCTGTGTTTCCCACAATACAACAGTGACTACACTCAAAGTATTTCATTGGCTGTAAAGCGCTTTGAGCTATCCAGTGGTCGTGAAAGGTGCAAATGCAAGTCTTTCATTCTTTAGAAAGCTGGAGAGGAAACAAACTAAGTTAAAATTCGATGATACAACAGCTGCTGAAAGGCGAATACTTATCCTCCCTAAACCTCTCCGCCTCTCTCTCTCCGCCACTCTCTCTTCCTTTAAGATGCTCCTTAAAATCTTCCTCCTTGACCAAGACTTTAGTCACCTGTCCTGACGTCTCCTTCTTTGGCTCAGTGTGTGATAACGCTCCTGTGAAGCTCTTGGGATGTTTGATTATGTTCCCCCTCCTAATTAAACCCTTAGTCCTCCTCTGCTGAATTCTAAATTTCTCCCAGTCCTCAAGTTTGCTGCTTTTTCTGGCCAATGTATATGCCTCGTCCTTGGATTTAACATTATCCCTAATTTCCCTTGTTAGCCATAGTTGAGCCACCTTCCCCGTTTTATTTTTAGGACAGACAGGGGTGTACAATTGTTGAAGTTCATCCATGTGATCTTTAAATGTTTGCCATTGCCGATCCACCGTCAACCAGGATTTATGAAAGGGAAATAATGCTCGACAAATCTTCTAGAATTTTTTGAGGATGTAAATAGTAGAGTGGACAAGGGAGAACCAGTGGATGTGGTGTATTTGGACTTTCAAAAGGCTTTTCAGAAGGTCCCACACAAGAGATTAGTGTGCAAAATTAAAGCCTATGGGATTGGGGTAATGTATTGACATGGACAGAAAACTGGTTGGCAGACAGGAAGCAAAGAGTAGGAATAAACGGGTCCTTTTCAGAATGGCAGGCAGTGACTAGTGGGGTACCGCAAGGTTCTGTGCTGGGACCCCAGCTATTTACAATATACATTAATGATTTAGACGAAGGAATTGAATGTAATATCTCCAAGTTTGCAGATGACACTAAACTGGGTGACGGTGTGAGCTGTGAGGAGGATGCTAAGAGGCTGCAGGGTGACTTGGACAGGTTGGGTGAGTGGGCAAATACATGGCAGATAAATGTGAGGTTATCCACTTTGGTAGCAGAAACAGGAAGGCAGAATATTATCTGAATGGCAGCAGATTAGGAAAAGGGGAGGTGCAGCGAGACCTGGGTGTCATGGTACATCAGTCATTGAAAGTTGGCATGCAGATACAGCAGGCGGTGAAGAAGGTAAATGGTATGTTGGCTTTCATAGCGAGAGGATTTGAGTGTAGGAGCAGGGAGGTCTTACTGCAGTTGTACAGGGCCTTGGTGAGGCCACACCTGGAATATTGTGTTCAGTTTTGGTCTCCTAATCTGAGGAAGGACATTCTTGCTATTGAGGGAGTGCAGCGAAGGTTCACCAGACTGATTCCCGGGATGGCGGGACTGACAAAAGAAGAAAGACTGGATTGACTAGGCTTATATTCACTGGAATTTAGAAGAATGAGAGGGGATCTCAAAGAAACATATAAAATTCTGAAGGGATTGGACAGGTTAGATGCAGGAAGAATGTCCCGATGTTGTGGAAGTCCAGAACCAGGGGTCACAGTCTAAAGATAAGGGGTAAGCCATTTAGGACCGAGATGAGGAGAAACTTCTTCACATAGAGAATTGTGAACCTACCACGGAAAGTTGTTGAGGCCAGTTCATTAGATATATTCAAAAGGGAGTTAGATGTGGCCCTTACAGCTAAAGGGATCAAGGGGTATGGAGAGAAAGCAGGAAAGGGGTACTGAAGTTGCATGATCATATTGAATGGTGGTGCAGGCTCGAAGGGCCGAATGGCCTACTCCTGCACCTATTTTCTATGTTTTCTATGTTAAGGGCACTGTGTAAATACTGCTGTGCCTCTGTGTTTTCAGGTATAACGGAGACAGTGGCCCAGCTTGCCTCAGGATGGATAGCTGATCAAAACTACACTAACAAGTTCCACTATCACAAAGCCTACCTTCTCCTGTGTGGCCTGTGCAACTTGCTGGCTCCACTGGCGACTACCTATGCCCAGCTGATGGTTTATGCCGTGTTCTTTGCCATATTCTGTGGTGGATACATGGCTCTGCTGCTCCCTGTCCTGGTAAATCTCCATTACTGCTATCCGCTCAATCCTTCTGCTCAAGGCGATTCCTCTAATATCTATCGGAAGAAAATGTAACCCAGAAATGGCTGTATGCGGAGTTAGTCAGCACGGTTAGAGCTCATATGTCAGTCCTGTTGGCCTGGAACCCATTTACCAGTAACAACATTGTGCAGTAATAATCCAATCAGTAAGCTGTGAAAATATCCTGTGTTGAAGGAATTATGATTGTTTTCACATGGAGGAGAGCCACCATTTTAAGTTCTCTTCCCTCTGGACCCAGTCCAGTCCCATCAGTTACAGGGATCCCGATTGAAACTCTCTCCATGGGGGGGAACTCGCTGATCCAGTTAACGGGACATGTTGCTGATGGGATGCCAATCATCTACCAATTTCTTGGCCTTTTTGTGTTCTGCAGGTTGACCTAGTGGGGGTGACGAGAGTACGAAATTCCTTCGGTTTTTCAATGTTTTTTGCTGGGATTGGTTGCTTGACGGGACCTCCAGCAGCAGGTAAGGTCACACACAATGTTCCTATCGCTCTATCTTCCCCAATGCAGTGCCCCCCCGCCCTCGAGTGTAACTATTAACAAGAATTCTGATTAACTTGAGCAACTTTAAGCTGTGGGTCCTGTCTACAGTGATACTTCACTAGATCCTCCCGTCCCAATCCCGAGCTGGCAGGAAAACAGCAAACGCACTCTCTCTGGAACATAACTCCTGGCAGCGGTCACAATACTGGGCGAGCGTTTGGTGTTAAATGTTGGTTCGAGAACGGGCCTACCCTGTCGCTCACAGCAACTCAATACACAGAACGGTCAGAATCTTTCCTCTGAATCGTACACAGCGACCATCAGAACTCACTGACTGGCTAAAATCAAAGGAAGTGTGACCACGCCAGGGAGAGAGAGACACCGTGTGTTGGGGGAGATGTAGTCTGAGAGAGATTCACACTGCAACACAATGCACCCTGAGAGAACAGTCTAAGGTTCTCAGTGAGACTCGTTCACATTGCTTGCAATAGTCACTTATTTTGATTCGCCTCACTCTTAAACCCAACGTTCAGTGTTTCAATTAGTTGCCAATCCGTCTCACTCCTGATCCTGCTGCTTGCCCATTGCGCAGTGCTGATCGGCCTGTGAGGCATCACACTGTAATGAGGCAATGTGACACCTTCCTGGAAAAGCACCCCCCCCCCACCACCACCACACCCCCCTCCTCCCCCACACCCTGCACCCCCCCCCTCACAGCCCTCTCCCTGCACCCCCCCCGGCCTCCATCTCCCTCCCCACCGTCCCGCAATCACACCACCCCCGCCACAGCCTGCTCTCCCCCCCCTCCCCAGTTCTGGTCACCATATTATCGAAGGGTGTGATTGCACTAGAGAGAGTGCAGAGATTTACTAGACTGCTGCCTGAATGGAGAATCTTAACTATGAGGACAGATTGGATAGGCTGGGTTTGTTCTCATTGGAACAGGAGGCTGAGAGAAGACCTCATTGAGGTGTATAAAATTTTGAGGGACCTGGATATAGTGGATAGCAAGGACCTATGTCCCTGAGTGGAGGGGTCAATTATGAGGGGGCATAGTTTTAAGGTGGTTGGTGGAAGGTTCAGAGGGGATGTTTCTTAGGCCCCATGTACAAACAGCCTTCAGCTCATTCCTAACCTCTCTCATTCCGCTCCTGTCCTCCCTCACGGTGCTGTCTTGTGCTGAGCTTCAGTGACACAGACCCGTGTACACGCCCAGTCACCACACCCCCTGTAACTGAGAGATCACAGACATCGTTACCTGTACTAATATCTCAGCAAATTACAGCTGTGGGGGAGCTCTGCTTTGTGAGAATGTTACAGGTAACATAGTTCGTGGGACTTCCTGTGAAAAAGCTTCTTTGGTCTTTCAAATGGAACTTTGCCTAAAGCTTTCTTTGAGACTTTTATTTAAATTAAAAGTTTAGAAAAACAATGACTTGATATGGTGCCACTGAAATAGGAAGAATAGAGATAGAGGCTGCAGCACAAGATTTGCAGAAGGATTTACATTGGTTGGACAACTGGACATACAAATTGCAAATACAATTTACTGCACAGCTTGGCACAGACTATAAGGGTACAATGAGTGAAGCTGTATTAGCAGAGTGAGCCTTAAAACGGGGCCTGGGATTGACAGTAAACTCCCAGTGTATTGATAATACAATGAACGAAATGTAAAAGCGAATGAGCCACTGGTCTGCATGGGGCAACTGTTGAGTCAGTAGCTCTTGGCCTTCTGCGTTCTGTAGTCTGGTGAGCACAACGGAACATGTCGACCTTGTGTGGTCAACTGTGCTTTGGAAAGTCTCCGCAGTTTCCTGTTATATGGGGTAACTTTTACATTTTGCAGTGCTGTGCTCTAGCGGAGAGCTAATCAGCACCGAGTTCAGTGGTTCAATTCCCAGCCCCACACTGACCCGGGAATAGATGACATAAGAACATAAGCAGGAGTCGGCCATTCGGCCCCTCGAGCCTGCTCTGCCATTCAATAAGATCATGGCTGATCTTCGACCTCAACTCCACTTTCCTGCCTGATCCCCATATCCCTTGATTCCCCTAGAGTCCAAAAATCTATCGATCTCAAGCTTGAATATACTCAACGACTGAGCCTCCACAGCCCTCTGGGGCAGAGAATGCCAAAGATTCACCACCCTCTGAGTGAAGAAATTCCTCCTCATCTCAGTCCTCAATGGCCGATCCCTTATCCTGAGACTGTGACCCCTGGTTCTAGACTCCCCAGCCCGGGGGAAACATTCTCCCTGCATCTACCCTGTCAAGCCCCCTCAGAATCTTGTATGTTTCAATGAGATCATCACTCATTCTTCTAAACTCCAGAGAATATAGGCCCATTCTACTCAAACTCTCCTCACAGGACAGCCCCCCCATCCCAGGAATCAATGTAGTTAACCTTTGTTGCACCGCCTCTAAAGCAAGTATATACTTCCTCAGAGAAGGATGGGCTGCCTTGTGATGCTCTCGTGCTCACCGTGTGTATCCCGAACACTAGCTGGTGCAGAGATTCCCACTGTTCTGACCAGGACACACGTGGAGTACTGTGTTCAGTTCTGGTCAGCTCACTGGGTGTAGGGAGCAGCAATTAAACAGACACAGAGTGAAGGGCTACAAATAAAGGACTAGGAAAACTCAAACGCTACAGAAAGATGGTTAAGGGATCCTCACTGAGGGACACTGAATTGTACCAAAGATCAAATGTTAGCTTCTGTACTCAAAGAATGCGACTTGTTTGGTACACTCTCCCGGGCACATTAGCGGACACTGACAGTTAAAGTGCACTGGGGGTTACAATAGACAGTTGAACAATTTCCGTTGATATTATTCGATCAATCCTATCTGGGATTCATCGCCTGTCCTTCGGGAAATGTTTGGGGTTCAGGCCAAACACAGAACCTGCACCTGCTCTCAGTCGATGCGACTTTACGCTGCCCAACGAAGTGTAATCCCTCCCTTCCGACCTGCTTCCGCCGCCCCCAGACCCGACCTCCCCCTCCCCCTCCCCCACAGACCCGACCTCCCCCTCCCCCCACAGACCCGACCACCCCCTCCCCCCCCCACAGACCCGACCACCCCACAGAGACCTAGACCCGACCGACCACCCCCTCCCCCCCCCCACAGATCCGACCACCCCCTCCCCCCCCCCAGACCCGACCACCCCCTCCCCCCCCCCCAGACCCGACCACCCCCTCCCCCTCCCCCCAGACCCGACCACCCCCTCCCCCCCCCCCACAGACCCGACCACCCCCTCCCCCCCCCACAGACCCGACCACCCCCTCCCCCCCCAGACCCGACCACCCCCTCCTCCCCCAGACCCGACCACCCCCTCCCCCCCCCCAGACCCGACCACCCCCTCCTCCTCCCCCCCCCCCACAGACCCGACCTCCCCCTCCTCCCCCAGACCCGACCACCCCCTCCCCCCCCCCAGACCCGAGCCCGTGCACTTTCCGCCAGACGGGTGAGGATAAAATCGGGCCGTTACAATTGCTGTCGGGGGCGGTGGTCCCGCAGAAGGTTCCCGGGGGGAGGAGCGGCGTGGGCTGGGGTGGTGGGACTGGGGCTGAGGCTGGGATGAGCTGAACAGCCCCCTTATCTTGTGTGAAAACGTAAGTCGTTTCGATGTTTGTCAATCTTACTCATTTAGAGCTGGGTTTATTTGTATGTGTGAAATGTTGGAAACCAGATGTTCCAACACTTCCTGCCCGTTCCATCGACGATGGGGTAACTTTGGTGTAACTGCTTGTTAGATAGTCATTGGGGCCGCGGGAAGTTTCACTCTGAAAATGAACCTTCAGGAAGAGAGAGTAATTGTGGTGAGTCCGGATTTTGAGACATTCTGTCTCCCTCTGGTGGTCTGGTAACGTTTTATTTTTGATTAAAGGAATCTGGATTTTATTTCCAGGGTATTTAAGTCTAAAAGCAAGACCAGAGTTAGAGAGAGGGCAGGGAGTGAAAGGTTGGAGATAGACGGAGCTGCCCTGCTAAGGCTCGAACCCGCTCAGAATCCGAAATATCAGATACATTATCCGTCTTTCGAATGAGCCGTTAAACCGAGGGCACTATCTCAAAGAAGAGTAGAGGGGTTCTCCCCGGAGTCCTGGGGCCAATATTCATCCCTCAATCAACATCACTAAAACAGATTATCTGGTTATTATCAGAGTGCTGTTTGTGGGAGCTTGCTGTGTACAAATTGGCTGCTGTGTTTCCCACATTACAACAGTGACTACACTCCAACAGTACTTCATTGGTTGTAAAGCACTTTGGGACTTCCTGAGGTTGTGAAACTCGCTATATAAATTCAAGCCTTTCTTTAAATCAGTGATTTTAAAACTTTTCTATTTGGCAGACCTCAATTGGTGTAGACCCACACCCGAATGTGTGATACATTCACAGCAACAGAAATAGCCTGACCCCGAATACATGCCCCGAGGCCCCTGCTTGGAAATCTACCCATAACGAGGACTAATTCAAGAGATTTCTGCAGCTCCCTGAACCCAGCTGTTGCTCCTTACAGTAAGATCAGAGTTCCCATTACCTCACCAGAGAGAGAGAGAGAAGGGGCAAGGATCAGTGTTTGAGTTTCGATATTTGCTTTGCTGCTGATTTTAAATTCACCAATAACTTGAAAGCACTTTGGGGACCCTGTGATCCAGTGCTGTATAATTCACTAGTCACAATAGAATACAGCACAGGAGGAGGCCATTCGGCCTGCCGTGCCTGTACTGGCTTATGTGTAGTCCCACACCCCGGCTTTTTATCTGTAAGCTCCTCAGCCTCAAGGACCTGTCCAACTCCCCTTTAAAATGATTTATTAACCAGCTATCACAAGGCACACCAGTGTTGGAAACATGGATCTTTATTTTAAAACTTCATGTTCTTAATGTCTGCTTTTCACCTTAAACAAAGTATTTAAACAGAGAGCTGGTGGGATCTGGAACGCTCTACCTGGAAAGGTGGTGTAAGCAGATTCCATAAATCATTTTAAAAGGGAGTTGGACAAGTCCTTGAGGCTAAGGAACTTTCAGGGTTACAGATACAAAGCCAGGGTGTGGGACTACACATGAGCCAGTACAGGCATGGTGGGCCGAATGACCTCCTCCTGTGCTGTATTCTGTTGTGATCCAGTGCTGTATAATTTCTCGAGTCACATCTCTCAGGATCCCCAAAGTGCTTCAGTGTAGTCACGGTTGTTGTGGCAAATATGGCAGCCATTTTTCACCTAGCAAGATCCCAATCCCACAAACCAATGAGATGGATGACCAGTTAGTCTGTGGAGGGAGGAATGCTGGCCTTCGTGAAATCTGATGGATGTGTTCAGACTTATTCCCTTCTCTTGTCTCTCCTGCACCATCTCCATGATCTTGCCATCCTTCCTAAAGTAAGATGTCTAAAACTGACATCGAATTCTAACTTCACCCTAACCAATTGTACATGTTTAGCTTTACTTCTTTGCTTTTGTACTCTATACACTTATTTATAAAACCTAGGTTCATGCTTTTTACAGCTTTAACTTTCCTCCACTTTTAAAGATTTGTGCTCATCTCCTTTTACAGCTGTTCCATATTCCTCCTCCCAAAAATGTATCACCTCACATTTATCTGCATTCAATTTTATCTGGCATCTATCTGCCCGATTTACTAACCTGCCTGTCTTGCAGTCTCTTCCGTTAACTACATTCTCTATTTTTGAGTCTTCTAAAAATGCTGCCATTGTGTCCCTACGCACAAGTATTCGTATGGCCCGTACAGGGATCAAACCCTCGACCTTGGCTTTATTAGCACCAAACTATCATCAGCTGAGCTAACCAGCCACAAAGTGTGCTAAGGGTGTTGACACTCTATGCTGTTTGCAATTTTCAGAGTAGAAAAGCACAGAATTATTTAACTGTTGTGATGCATGATATATGGTAGGGCCCAGAAGAGGCGAAAGTTCGGCGCCCAGGAGAGGCGAGGGCCCAGGGGCAGCACGGGCCAGCCCACACTGCAATATGTGAGCGCACTAGGTCCGTGCAGCAGAGCAGGTCTCCAGTTGTCTTGGTTAATCCTGGTCACTGGACCAAGACCTAGCTCTGTCGAGCCCGTGTGGTGGCTGGTGTGCAATGGCCACCACACGTTAAAAAAATCCACGCACGGGCATCTTCCACCCTTCAGGATGTAGTTCGGGATCCGGAATATCATTGAAACAGCTGTGAACTCATCTGTTTTTGGCGTGGAAGCAAGTCATCCTTGTTTCAAGGAACTGCCGATGATGATGATGATGATGATGATGATGATACACAAGTCCAGTTCTATTTAGAACAATTTCACGGGACTCTAGTGGTCACATTCCTCCAGTCTGAAAAACATCCATTAACCGCTACTCTGATTTCTGTCCTTTAACTAGCTTCCCATCTATACTGCTCCACTCTCTTAACACCACATGCCTTAATTTTCTCAAGAAGTTTCCCATATGGCACCTTATCAAAAGCCTACTGAAAATCCATATACACAAAATCGATTAAATGTCCTCTATTAATACACTCCATTATTTCCTCAGCCTATTAAATTTGTCCAACACAACTTGACCTTTAGAAATTGGTGCTGGCTATCCTTAACCAACCCATGAACATGGGCGTGTGGAGCAAAATGACCATTTCTTGTTTCAATCTTTCTTGTGGCCAAACTCAAGACAGAAGCCGGGTCGGTGAGTGCGGGGGATCGGTGCAGGGGTATGCGGCGGGGGTTGGGGGGGAAGTGAGGGCAGGGTGAGTGCGGGGGATCGGTGCAGGGGTATGCGGCGGGGGTTGGGGGGGGAAGTGAGGGCAGGGTGAGTGCGGGGGATTGGTGCAGGGGGGTGCGATCACAGCTAGAATTGGAATCTCTGCTTTGCTGCTGGTGCAAACTGTTGAAGGATGTGACTATAAAGATGCTTTCACACTGTAGGGCATTCTGTAAATGAAAGAAAAATGGTCTGAGGATTGGCTTTGTAAGAGTGTTTCCAAGCTAGAGCACTGCGTGCCAGGAATTTTCCAATATGTGGTCTGATTTCTCATTAATAACAGTGGCCCTCTGGTGTCTATTCCCAATGGCTCATTCAAATAGTTGACCAAACCGGCTGGGTGGCATCACCACCTCTATCACAGAGCCTCAGCACAGTATTTGGCATTAATCCCAAACTAATCCCACTGCCCCGCGCTCTCCACATAGCTCTGTATCAATCCCCAAACTAATCCAACTTTTTCCAAAACGATGTAATGGACCCTGCTTTAACCACATCATGTTGCAAATCATTCTTATCTCTAAGATCCATCTGCAGAAATAATTGTCTACCTCTTTCTTCACTCACTCAGTTTAAAATTGTCGCTAACACCAAAGCAGATGGTAGTACCCTGGCCCGCCATGCAACCGGCGATGACGTCATCGCGTGCACGCCGACCCTCACTGCCCCACAGGTTGCGATGTTACATCCGCTCTTGGATCGGCTCCAGTATGGCGGCCCTAGCGTGGTCCGTTTTGGGTGCTGGGCTGCAGGCCTAGTCCCACGCTGCTCTGGTGGCCCAGTGAAGGCCATCAAAGGCAGTGCACAGCACGCTGTGGCCCTCCCCTTTAAGTGAAGCACGGAGCATGAGCGTAGTGCTTCACTCCACGGGAACCGCCCCTAAAGGAAGTGGAGCGTGGGAGATTGACATCTACTTACTTTGAGGGGCGGGGGCGGCACCAGGCACAGAAAGTCCCAGCCCCCAGCTCGTTACCGCCCCCAATCAGGGCGCAGGGCAATGTCGCCCCCCTTACACAGTTTCCCATCCCATGAATCTATATTTTATGCTCTCTATGGCTTTAGTATCCTTTCTATAATAGGGTCTCGACTAGTTGTAATTTCTGTTGGGTGGAGAATGGGAGGCTGGTGATCATAGCACTAAAATAATCCACCTCGATGTAATAAACATACGGACAAGGGTTTCAGCAGCAGAGGGGTTTCGGTGGGGCAGAGGGAGGCAATGGCCTTGGTAATGGATTAGATGGATGGTTTGAAACAGCCAATAGCTCACCCCAGTTGCCTGTAGCTGTCACACTGAGCATCTCTTGTAACTGTTGCAGGTTGGCTATACGACTACACACAGACATATGACTGTTCCTTCTACCTGGCTGGGGTGTGTTACATGCTGTCTGCTGTTTCTCTCTTCCTGGAGCCGACAGCACGTAGATACAAGGCGAGAAAGCAAGCAGAGACTCGGACGGTGAAGATGGAGACCGTAACAAATGTGGCTTGTATATCTGAGTGCCAGAATAGGCAACTTATTATCCCGTCTGATGTAAGGACTGAGAACCTGGAACCCATTAGCTCCGTATAAGACTGTGATTTCTCCAACAAGGATCTGTAATCTCTAATACACTGGGAAGGTGTCATGCTGTCTTATAGAGCCTGCATTTAAAGATTGTACTTTTTTATTTCAATGCAATGCAATCCACTTTAGAAAATTGATATTTGTTGTGAATGTTTTTGGCCATCGATGGGGTATCAGGGATGGGACTGGAACAAGCTTTAACTTTTTGCACCGAGTATCGACCTGACGTTCAGGTAGTGCCTGGTTTAGAAATGGAATTTCCAACCACTCACAGGTGTTGGCTCCATCGTGGCACCAACACATTTACTTCCTGTCTCACATCGGCCATCTTGCACTTTCTCCAAGTGAGGCTGCTAATTTGGGTCAAACTATAGTCACTTTTGGGCTGTGCTCACAGGAACTGAGTTGAGTCCCAAACCCATTTCACACGAGGCCTGATAACCAGAGGCAAAAGACTGCTATTGGCCTCACCCCTCCAGTCTACATGATTTGAAAGGTGCTTGCGGTTTAAGCAATGCCTGAACCACTGTATAACCTAGCTCTACATCAGATACAATGGGCTTAGGACCACACCAAGTCAAGAACAGATCAACACTCCTCCCTCACAATAGGGAGTCAGGGTCTCGTCCTTCTCACCACAAACTTATTATTTTATAACTGGCACCAGTTAACAAGAATAGTCAACAAGTGTTGTCCCAGGATCCAGGGAACATTGCTTAGGGAAGGTTATTTTTTGCCAATTACACTGGATTTTAACTCTTCATCCCCACAATTCACAGCACTGCCAGAATTCAGCAGCGTGAGGTTTTTCTAAAGTGGTTCCCTGATAGGTTGGGCACAGGAACAGCAATGCTGAGCTCGCGATAGAGGACTCACTCTGCCAAAAAGTTGCCTTGAACTAATTTTCCCTTGGAAGTGTTTTTATTCATTTACTGCAGAAAGGGGTGTGGGTGGCATCCTATACACACAAAGCAAATCACGTTGTATCTGCCATAGAAATCATAGAACGGTTACAGCTCAGAAGGAGGCCATTTGGCCCGTCGAGCCTGTTCCGACTGTCAGCCAATCCCACTCCCTGCTCTTTCACCATAGCCCTGCAAATTTTTTTCCGTCAGCTACCTATCCAACTCCCTTTTGAAATATAAGATTGAGCCTGCCTCCACCACTTCAGGCAGTGCATGCCACATCTTAACCAATCAGGTTCTCCACCCTTCCGCCAGTGGGAACAGTTTCTGTCGATCTACTCTGTCCAGACCCCTCATGATTTTGAGCACCTCGATCAAATCTTCTCTCAACCTTCTCTGCTCTGAGAACAACCCCAGCTTCTCCAGTCTATCCACGTCACTGAAGTCCCTCATCCCTGGGACCATTCTCGGAAATCTCTCCGCACCCTCTCTAAGGCCTTCACATCCTTCCTAAAGTGTGGTGCCCAGAATTGGACACAATACTCCAGTTGGGGCCGAACCCGTGTTTTATAACTTCCACACTCTATACCTCTATTTATGAAGCCCAGGAGGATCCTGTAAGCTTTTATAAATTGCTTTCTCAATGTGCCATGCCACCTTCAATGATTTATGCACATATACCCCCAGGTCTCTCTGTTTGGTACACCCTCTTCAGGATGGTACCATTTAGTTTCTTTGGGTAACACCACTATATACCTTCCTCCAGTCCGAAAAACAACTGTTCCCCACTACTCTCTGTTCCCTGTCACTGAGCCAATTCCGTATCCATGCTGTCATTGTCCCTTTTATTCCATGGGCTTCAACTTTGCTGCAAGCCTATTATGTGGCACTTTGTCGAACGCCTTTTGGAAATCCATGTACACCACGTCAACCACATTGCCCTCATCAACCCGATCATCTCATCAAAAACTTTATCAAGTTGGTTAAACACGATTTACCTTTAACCATGTCTGCTTGTGTTCGAACTACTGCAGATAGCCGCTGTTGTTACAAATCTTTAAAATGCAATTATTTTCTTGTGCTCATCAAGTCAAAGGTAAGGTTCCTGCTCAAGCATAAAACAATTCCCTAAACAAACAAACAGGAAGCACTGGGTAGTCTTCTGAAAGAGTAAAAACAGGCTAAATGTTTTCCAGGTAACCCCGCCATGGGTGTGATGAAAGGTTATAAATGAAACATTAATCTGTCTTTGACTTTACAGATTCTAACGGACCAACAGTGTATTTCCAGCATTCTATTTCAGATTTCTAGCATTTGTAGTTTTTTAAAAATCTTTTCCCCCATTGCAAGCACCCAAAGATGGCATCAATTACTCCTAGGTCAATGATCACATGGTTAGAGGCACTGTCTCAAACAATAACCTGCATTTATAGATCACCTTTAACATGGATGATGTTCCATGGTGCTTCACAGATGCTAAGCAGGAGGAAGGGAGTTAGATTTATAAAGGCAGGGAGAAAAATACTATGTCGGAGAGGTTTGGGGAGTAAGGGCGAGTCAGTCAAAAGCTGCCGCCAGTGTTGGGCTGGAGATGCATAGGAGGCCATATTGCAGAGATTGGGTAGAGTCTGTAAATTAGGATAAAGATTGTGTGTTCATTGTATTGGGGGGGGGGGGGGGGGGACTAATGGAGGTTGACACAGGCAGGAGGGCCATGTGGCTCAGGATGAGAATTTTCAGCAACTTCCAGTTTGTGTAGACACTAGAATGGAGTCTGGAGAGAACACAAGCATGGATAATTTAGACCTTGGCCTTAACTGAGCATTCCTACAGCATCAGTGTGCATTTCCTGAGCCACCTGTCTTCCTGCCAGTATTTTACCAAATTAGTGTCAGCTTGGGACAGTGCTATGCTGCAAATCAGCACCAACAAGGAATTGGGTTGAAACAATCCAAACTAGTTTCCCATTGATCATTGTGGAAGAAAGAATCTATGAACACCTGGCTTAATTTAGAGGGAAGGGTTAAATTCTGTTTTTTGCTATGCTTAAAGAAATAATAAGACGAGAAAAATAGCCACGCTTTTTAGCCTTGAAACTTAGAGATGCAATTAGGTGACCATCTGGTATTAAAAGGGAGTCTCCTTTTGACTTTGCTTATCAGACTGTGAACAGAGAGAAACTATGCAAGGACAGATAGAGTGTGTACCTCCCGAGACGACCTTTGTACTCGCGGGACTAATGAATAAGATTCTTTTTCTATTTCTGTATTCAATTTCTGTATAAAGATAAGTGCAATTTGCTCGTACGACAGAGTTTTGCCTTGGTACGGTCCAAGCAGGCTCTCCGAGATATATCTTGCTTTTTAAAATAAATTCTCTCGAAGTGCACTTCTGAAAGTCTCCGCCTGAGTTAATTTAAGCTAAATATTTCCTCGACAGATTCTGGCGTAGTCCGGCAGGATCTCTTAAAAAAAAAAAACGAGATCCAAAAGAACTAAATTTAACTTTTAAAGAGAAAAGAGGAATTTTAAGGACCTTCCTAGCTGAAAGGAGGAAGGTGCCTAGGCCATCCTAGCTGAAAGGGGGACGGGCCGCCGAGATCCCCTAGAGGGTGAGGCATAAGGTAGCTACCGCAAAGAAGCTAAAATAACAAAAAGGCAAAAGGAGACCCCGAGCTGAGCAGAAAAGAGAACACCGGTGAGCGCTTTGTAAATTATTGTATATTTTGTAGGAGTGTCCTAACTCTCATTTCAGAAAAGATCGTGAGACGTTGCACCCGGAAGAATGGGAAACGGCTCTAGTCGAGCAGGGCGTTCGCGCCCAGCTCCTAGAAAAGGAAAGAAGGACGACCTCTCAACTGAAAGAATGAAAGTACATCCTAAGACTGAGAAAAGAATCCGTAAGGTAGTAAAGCAACGAGAGAAGGTAGGAGATCCCATTGTGCCGCCCGGCTCGCCGGCGGACACTGTAATTAAAGAAACAGCAGACGACAGATACGCGGTAACGTTTAGTAGCGATTTGTACGGTTGGTCTGATGGGGATTGGCCATATGGAGGAAGTTTTAAATTGTCCTTAATTGAAGAATGGAAACAGACCACCAAAAATGGGACAGGGGACCCCAGTTGGGATAAAGATTATATGGAGAATTGTTTTAAAAAATGGACAGAGGTGGCAAAGAGGCACCAGCCCCTAAAAATAAAAAGAGGAGGAGGGTAAGGAGAAGCTCCCTCCCTCTTACAGCCCCCGAGTGCCCCGGTTGTGACTGCTTCCCCTGTCGGCTTATACCCCCGTCTTCCAACCACCAAGCCGGATGATTGGCAGGAGATTATAGAAATAGTGGCCGCTCAGCTGGATAAGACAGGCCGATTCCTCCACTACCCCCACGACACAAGCCCCCGTGTAATGATCAGAACAACGGCTGTCCTAAAGCCCTGGACACCGGGTGAAGCTCGGGATATGATATCAGCTGCCCCTAATCCTGTTAAGAAGCCAGTAGCCTTTCACAACTGGCTTGAGCAAACCTGTACCATTTATTAAAGGGAGCTAAAAAGCATGGAGATATAGGGGAAGTCACCCGCTGCTTGCAGAAAGCAGAAGAATAGATTTTGCAGGCAGATGGAAAAATAGTTGGGACGAGCATGCAGGAATACCAATGGATCAAAATGAACCTTTGGCAGTGCAAACCTTGTTAAATTGTATGTTGCCACAACAAGCAAGAACATACAAAATAAGGGTTTTGGACTGGCAAGGAAAAAGTTGGAAAGAGACAGTTACAGTACTGGCTAACATGGATCGAGAGGGACTATTTACCTATAAGGAAAATATGGCTAAAACAGGTCAGTAAATCAGCAAAAGGGACGAGGACAGGCACAGAATAATCAGCATAGGGATGCCCCGGAGGCTTAGTGGTACAGGCGGCAGCCCTCCGCTTATCGGCAGACATAGAAGAAAACCCTCTGGCAGTAGTAAAAGTAGGAGACACTTATGTAAAGTTCCTGGTGGATACCGGTGCTACTATGTCTTCTGTACCATCCTCTGTGGGATTACCTGTAAGCAACACCACCGTCTTAAGTATGGGTGTGGCCGGTATCCCCATGAAATAATTTTTATCTGAACCTACCAAATTGATAATTGAAGGACAGTCAGTTAATGATGAGACTTTGCTAGTCTCTAAAACAACACCGCTCCCTTTATTGGGAAGACAGACTTTGTGCAAACTAGGAGCCACAATTTATTGCACAAAGGAAGGAATGTACATGGAGCTCCCTCCAAATAATATTCATCAGTTCTTTAATGGGATTAAAAAAAGAGAAAAGGGAGGATAACAAAGAAAAGGATGCCCTCTATTGTTGGCAATTGATTGGCAACTACTATTCCCCCTTGATACATGAAGTTATACAAAACTTAAAAGCTAAATTTGACTCTAATACTGAAGAATTGATGTATATAATTTTGACAAGCTTTGAGGCAGTTCAGCTTCACTGTACAGCCTGGTACACTCGACAAAAAGCTGAAACTTACCAGTGTTTGGTACAATCCTTTTTAAGTAGAGAAGAAATAGTAGAAGCTACGCCCCGCATTTATTTTGGACCAGAAGGATTGGGGGTAGCCATCGATTTGACACCCTTACAGCAACAGCGGTTTAGAGAAGCGAACTCGACACCTCATCTGACCTTGGCTGTAAAACCGCCAGCGAAACCTAAAAATATGGGTCCGATGATTGTAGGAATAGAAAGAGAAAAACAGCAACACGGCTATCAACCTTGGGCAGTAATAAAACTGCAAAATGTTCAGATAGACTTTATCACCCACAACAGGGGGATTCTCCAGTGGAAAGGTAAAAATCATGCCTCCACTTTTGAAAAACAGCAACCCCCGGAACAACCAAGCCCTAAGCTGCCAATGGCATTGAATCAAGTATCTTCTGAACTTTGGGCAAAGCATAAGAATCATGTTGGGCAAGTACATTCTGCAGTACCCCATCGGGTACAATTGATAAAGAACGCCGTGTTACCAAGCATTAGGCAGTACAGACTGCCTCCAGAGGCAGAAAATGGGATAGAGCCAGTTATTTCTGCATTGTTGGAACAAGGAGTTTTAGAAAAGACACAGAGCCCGTGTAACACTCCGATACTGCCCATACCAAAGGTTAATAGGCCGAATGAATGGAGATTTGTGCAAGATCTGAGAGCTATTAATAAGATAGTAGTCCTATCACCCCTGTGGTACCGGACACCAACATTATACTATCGACGAGACCACCAACAGCAACTGTCTTTACTGTAATAGACATGTGTTCAACTTTTTACTCTATCCTGTTAAATCAAGAAAGTCAGTATCTGTTTGCTTTCACCCACAAGAAGCAGCAGTACACATGGACCAGGTTGCCCCAAGGATACACCGAAAGCCCCGCAGTATTTGCAACAGCAGTACTAACCCAAGAACATGGTGGGGGAAATAGACCAGTTGCTTATTATTCGGTTTTGCTGCCTCCAGTAGTAAGGGGAATGCCAGCATGTCTACGTGCTGTAGCTGCTACTGCGGTCATGGTGGAGAAGTCGGTACCTATTGTTTTGGACTATCCATGTACTGTCATTACAGACCATGCTGCGTTATTACTTTTGAATTCAGCTGCCACACAACACTTTACAGCGTCTCGAAGAACAGGTTATGAAGTATTACTGCTGTCACACCCTAACTATACCTTTCGACGTACACCGGTAGTGAACCCAGCCATCTTTCTTCCTACTAAAGAAGTACAGTATCCAAACCAGCATGATTGTCTGTTAACGGTGGAAGTAGCCACCTTACCAAGACCAGGTTTGCTCACAGAGCCCATGGACAATCCTGATCTTATTCTCTATACGGATGGATCATCACATAGGCCGTCGGATGATTTGTTTTTGTCAGGCTATGCTATTGTAAATCCCCACAAAACTGTTGAAGCATTCGCCCTGCCTCCCGGAACCTCGGCTCAGGCTGCTGAATTGTTTGCCCTCACTAGAGCTTGTATAATAGCTAAAGATCATACTGCTAATATCTATACTGATTCTAGATATGCATTCGGTGTGGTCCATGATTTTGGACAACTGTGGAAAAACAGAGGCTTTATCACCTCTGGTGGAAAGCAGATTAAGCACTCTCAACTGGTGCTTAATCTATTAGACGCCATTCAGTTGCCAAGTAAGGTAGCCGTTATCAAATGTGCAGCTCACACAACCGGTGAGGATGAAGTATCAGTAGGAAATAGGAGGGCTGACGAGGCAGCCAAACAGGCCGCTTCGGCACAGGCAGACTGCCTTCAAGCAGTCTCAGTCTCCCCTCCACAGGTACTTGACATCCAACTACTTAAAACAGCCCAACAACAAGTTACCATGCAGGAAGGAAGAACTTGGGAAAACCAGGGTTGTTTTTTAAAAGACGACATTTGGTATCACCCTGATGGGCGAACTGTTTGCCCTAGATCTCTATTTTTGCCCCTGTCTCGCCTAGCACACGGTCAGGCTCACATGGGCAAAGGAGGGATGATGCATGCTATTAATGCACAGTGGTATGCACCAGGAATAACAGTAGTAATTGAGAAAGTTGCTAGAACATGCCAAATTTGTCAACAAAATAACAGAGATAAAACACCTGCTGGATATGATCATCTACCCCAACCAAGTATGCCCTTTGAAAATGCCCGAACAGTAGTAAAAATTCTATTTAAAGAAATAGTACCAAGATATGGGATACCTATGGGAATCAACAGTGACAGGGGAACCCACTTCACCGGAAAAATAGTGCAAAACCTTGCAGAAGCGTTAGGGTTCCAGTGGAAGTTACATATACCATATCAGCCACAGTCCTCGGGAATGGTAGAAAGAGTAAATGGGATAATAAAATCTACCCTTACCAAGGTATGTCAGGAGACTGGACTGAAGTGGCCAGAAGCCTTACCATTGGTATTGTATACAATGAGAAACCAGAAAAACCGAAACACTGATTTGACACCACATGAAGCCTTATTGGGAAGACCAATGCCTACTGGCATAAAACCACCACTGTCAGATGAAAAAATAGCATTAATTTGGAATGATGAAAAATCACTAAAGTATGCTCAGGCCATGTGTGAAATAGCAAGAAGTTTGCATGAACAAATAAAGCAGACACAGGTGTCCCCGTCGGAAGGAAATATGCACCTTTCAGACCTGGAGATCAAGTGTTAGTAAAAACATTAAATAAAGAATCCTTTTCTCCTAGGTGGAAAGGACCGTATCAGATAATACTCACAACACGAACCGCTTTGAAGTTGGAAAAGCACCCGAACTGGGTGCATGCAACCCGCTGTAAATATTATTTCCCTGACGAATTACAGCCGAAGGAAAAGGCATTGAACCAGGACGTACTACGGTCGCCCGACTAAGAAAACAGCCATCTTCTCGCTGAAGAACTGTACCTGCTCTTGTATTAAATATTTGGACTTGAAAATATTGCCCAAAATTCACAGACGGATGTTTGGGCCTTTATTATTTGGGTCACTGTTACTATCGTGTGGACGTGTTGTTATTGTAACAACTTATTTCAAGAGTGGTATAGAAACAAACAAGAAAGGGAAGATGGGAAGGGACTCTTGGAAAAATTATAAATGGACGTTAGGTATACTGATCATTTTAGCGACAGGGAACTCCCGGCAGGAGGAAGAAGTCCTAAAAGAAGGAAAAATATGGTATGGGAAAGAAGTAATAGTATAAGGCAGCAAGGCAATTTTATATGCCCAGTAGGCCAAAGTTGTAAAGTAGGGAATTTTACGGCACGATGTGAGGCATGTGGAATGAAGGAAGAAAGAGGGGAATTCCAGTTTATATTGGGGAAAGGGTATCGGTTGTTCATAGAATACCAGGCCGATGTGTGGATGAAGTGTACCCTGAGCACAGGGAAAAACAAGAGATGGGGGTACATAGGAAGGCCGGACAGGAGAAAAGGTAGTTATTCTTTTACAAGTATGGTAGAAGGGCAGCGGATGTTGTGCATGAATAACACCCCGGTGAATGGAGGAGACCCATTTGTGGTAAAATGGTCAGTAAAAGAATCCGACCACCCAGAAGACCAGGACCCGGGACATCTAAAAAGGATACTGACCACTTGCATCCCAGTGGTAAGATCCCCAGGTGTATTAAATCTAACAATATGAATTAAATATCCCCCAAAGAAAGAAGATGGTTGCCACACAACCAGTGTTAAGGTATCTTTTGAAAAAGAAAGACCCCAAAGAAAGAAACGGGATGTATTAGAGACTGTGTTAGGTGGAGTGGGAGCAGGAATAGGAGCATTGAACTCCATGGATATCGAGACCCTACAAAATAAAATCCAGGCCGTCGGGGGACTGGTAGGGGAAGATATAAAGATCAGAAATGCCTGGGATGAAGGATTACAGCAGTACTGAAGCTTGCTATACACCCCATAGTAATCGTAGGTGTGGTTATGCTTGTATTATTAATAATCCTTTGTGGAATGTAGATAAAATTAAAAAATGTAATTAGTCAAGTAATAGGCTTGCTCTCCGAAATAGAAAGAAAAGGTATATACATGAAAGGAAGGTTAAGTCGCTTAGAGGAAAAGGTTGATGAAGACAAATATCTCCAAATGCGACCCTATCCTGAAGGGTATACACCCGCTTTTGCTCAAGAAGAGAATACAGGAAATTGTGTTGATCTAAAAAAATAAAAAGATCAACAAGGAGGGAATTGTGGAAGAAAGAATCTATGAACACCTGGCTTAATTTAGAGGGAAGGGTTAAATTCTGTTTTTTGCTATGCTTAAAGAAATAAGAAGACGAGAAAAATAGCCACGCTTTTTAGCCTTGAAACTTAGAGATGCAATTAGGTGACCATCTGGTATTAAAAGGGAGTCTCCTTTTGCCTTTGCTTATCAGACTGTGAACAGAGAGAAACTATGCAAGGACAGATAGAGTGTGTACCTCCCGAGACGACCTTTGTACTCGCGGGACTAATGAATAAGATTCTTTTTCTATTTCTGTATTCAATTTCTATATAAAGATAAGTGCAATTTGCTTGTACGACAGAGTTTTGCCTTGGTACGGTCCAAGCAGGCTCTCCGAGATATATCTTGCTTTTTAAAATAAATTCTCTCGAAGTGCACTTCTGAAAGTCTCCGCCCGAGTTAATTTAAGCTAAATATTTCCTCGACAATTGTTTAGAACTAGCAGAGTGGGAAGACTTTCAATCCTGAGGTTGGATTTGGGATGATAGGGGACCATTCTAACAGAATGACAACCAGTTCCATAGAAAATATAATTCCTGAAATAAACATACATATCAAAATAGGAACCCATCACAAATAAACACTGAGATTACTCACCATGGGACCTAACTTCACCCTTTCTTGGAGGCAGTTTCAAACACATTATTTTTCATTAAATCCATCCCAATTAATAGGCATCAACTATATTTACTTCTCTGTCAAATGGATCCATACTTTTTAAACTGGCAAAAGTTCATTGTAGATTTTATTGTATATAAAACAAATTTAATAAAATTCAACTTTTCTTGAGAAGTGCGTCATACCTGGGTTATTGGCAAAATGTTGCTGTCTCTGATCATTCAGTAGAGGTTATTGCGAAACAGGGGCAATGGGACAATGGAGTGTTTGTCCAAATACTTCATCAATGGCTCCCTCTGCGAAATTCCAGCATAGATTGAAGGCGCGATTAGTACCGAGCGATCACTCACATTGACGTGCTTGGATCACATCCACTATCGAGATTTTCTCCTCTATTCCGTTTCAATATTCTGTGTGGTCAAGATTATCTTCCGAGAATGCTTGGTGCACTGGTGGAATGCAGCACTCCAGCACCATGCTGAATCTAGTCATGGCTCAACGGAGGGTGCAGTGGAAATATTCCTCCTATCTCAGCCCAGAGTTCCCGTAGAGGTTAACAGAAATAGACCATTCATTGTATCCAACAATACTGCTTCCTTGTCACGTGTGAAACACAGTTATTTCTCAGAAAACCACAGGGCTATTTGAACCCAAGTCACCAGTTGTGAAATCCACAGAAGCGGCTGGAACTGACTTCAATGGCGAGTAGAATCATGCGGGGCGTAAAACCGATCCCGTCAGGTTCGGGCAAAATTGTCCCCAGTGCCTTCTTGGTCAGCTGCAGAACTTGACTATAATGGGAAAGCTCCAACTGGCTGTATTCATAGAAAGAAAGACCTGCATTTATAGAAACATAGAAAATAGGTGCAGGAGTAGGCCATTCAGCCCTTTGAGCCTGCACCGCCATTCAATGAGTTCATGGCTGAACATGAAACTTCAGTACCCCATTCCTGCTTTCTCACCATACCCCTTGATCCCCCTAGTAGTAAGGACGACATCGAACTCCTTTTTGAATATATTTAGTGAATTGGCCTCAACAACTTTTTGTGGTAGAGAATTCCACAGGTTCATCACTCTCTGGGTGAAGAAGTTTCTCCTCATCTCGATCCTAAATGGCTTACCCCTTATCCTTAGACTGTGACCCCTGGTTCTGGACTTCCCCAACATTGGGAACATTCTTCCTGCATCTAACCTGTCGAAACCCGTCAGAATTTTAAACATTTCTATGAGATCCTCTCATTCTTCTGAACTCCAGTGAATAAAAGCCCAGTTGATCCAGTCTTTCTTGATAGGTCAGTCCCGCCATGCCGGGAATCAGTCTGGTGAACCTTCGCTGCACTCCTTCAATAGCAAGAATGTCCTTCAAGTTAGGAGACCAAAACTGTACACAATACTCCAGGTGTGGCCTCACCAAGGCCCTGTACAACTGTAGTAACACCTCCCTGCCCCTGTACTCAAATCCCCTCGCTATGAAGGCCAACATGCCATTTGCTTTCTTAACCGCCTGCTGTACCTGCATGCCAACCTTCAATGACTGATGTACCATGATACCCAGGTCTCGTTGCACCTCCTTTTCCTAATCTGTCACCATTCAGATAATAGTCTGTCTCTCTGTTTTTACCACCAAAGTGGATAACCTCACATTTATCCACACTGTACTTCATCTGCCATGTATTTGCCCACTCACCTAACCTATCCAAGTCACTCTGCAGCCTCATAGCATCCTCCTCGCAGCTCACACTGCCACCCAACTTAGTGTCATCCGCAAATTTGGAGATACTACATTTAATCCCCTCGTCTAAATTATTAATGTACAGTGTAAACAGCTGGGGCCCCAGCACAGAACCTGCGGTACCCCACTAATCACTGCCTGCCATTTACTCCTACTCTTTGCTTCCTGTCTGCCAACCAGTTCTCAATCCACGTCACACTATCCCCAATCCCATGTGCTTTAACTTTGCACATTAATCTGTGTGGAACCTTGTCGAAAGCCTTCTGAAAGTCCAAATACACCACAACAACTGGCGCCTTTCACGATCTCAGTCCTCACTGCCCCTCCAACAGGGCAGCGCTCCCTCAGTCCTCACTGCCCCTCCGACAGGGCAGCGCTCCCTCAGTCCTCACTGCCCCTCCGACAGGACAGCGCTCCCTCAGTCCTCAATGCCCTCCGACAGGGCAGCGCTCCCTCAGTCCTCACTGCTCCTCCGACAGTGCAGCACTCCCTCAGTACTGCACTGCAGTGTCAGCCTAGATTTTTGTGCTCAAGTTCCTCGAGTGGGGCTTGAACCTTCAATTTTCTGACTCAGAGGCGAGAGTGCTGCCACTAAGAAATGGCTCAGAATAGAAGGCGCAAAGGCCAAGAAGAAACCCCTTTCTCCCTGATCTACTTAGCTTGCTGCCTCTTAAATGTATCTGTGTTATTTGCCTCAACCACTCGCTGTAGTGATAGATTACAGATTAACTGGATGGGGAGACATATCATCCACCTCAGAGTTAGACCGTTCTCAAAATCCGATGGGTTTCTGTACAGACGCCGCTCGCTAACAACCTATAGTGACCAATTGGGGCTCAGACTAGAGATCGTCTTTCATCATCACCCAGTTCACACATGGTCACTTCGTCCGTTATTTAAAAAGGGAACGAAAGATGGTAAACGAGGAAGTGTAATAACTTAAACTGCTCACGTAAAACATTTCACCACAGGAAGGTGAGCAACACCTGGCAGCACTGTGTGGGACTGAGCTTCGGTATCAGTGAGCCAGCGGAAAGCCCGGATGATTGGCTGACCAGCTCTCTGCGAGCATGCTGCCTTGACCTTGGGATACAAGTGTCTGCATGTGCTAACTGCAGATTAAAACTGTCTGCCTTGTCCTAAATAGTCCGTGTGCCGGGGATCAAACCTGGCGCTGTCTGACCTGTACACCTCCTGTTTTCAGGAGGTAAGCTTGGTATTATGGAGGTTGCTGATGGACCTTATTGGTTTCAGAGACTATGGCACGATATAATCTGTAAAGAAGGCATTGAAACAGTTATACAAACATAATTAAACACCATCAAGACAGGCAGCCCCTCGATATCGAGGAAGACTTGCTTCCACTCTAAAAGTGAGTTCTCAGGTGACTAAACAGTCCAATACGGGAATTACAGTCTCTGTCACAGGTGGGACAGACTGTGGTTGAAGGAAAGGGTGGGTGGGGAGTCTGGTTTGCCGTACGCTCCCTTCCACTGCCTGCGCTTGCTTTCTGCATGCTCTCGACGACGAGACTCGAGGTGCTCAGCGCCCTCCCGGATGCTCTTCCTCCACTTAGGGCGGTCTTTGACCAGGGACTCCCAGGTGTCGGTGGGGATGTTGCACTTTATCAAGGAGGCTTTGAGGGTGTCCTTGTAACGTTTCCTCTGCCCATCTGAAGCTCGCTTGCCGTGTGGGAGTTCCCTGTAGAGCGCTTGCTTTGGGAGTCTCGTGTCTGGCATGCGAACAATGTGGCCTGCCCAAAAGAGCTGGTCGAGTGTGGTCAGTGCTTCGATGCTGGGGATGTTGGCCTGATCGAGAACACGGACATTGGTACGTCTGTCCTCCCAGGGGATTTGCAGGATCATGCGGAGACATCGTTGGTGGTATTTCTCCAGCGATTTGAAGTGTCTACTGTACATGGGCCACATAAACACTGTAAACACCAAGGAACTCACTACCACAGGAAGTGGTTGAGGGAAATAGCTTTGATGCATTTAAGGGGAAGCTAGATGGAGAAAGGAATAGGATATGCAGATAGGCTGAGATTAAGTACAGTGGGAGGAGTCTGGTAGGGAGCATAAAGAGCAGCATGGATAGCTGGGCCGAATGACCTGTTTCCGTGCTGTAATTACTATGTCATCATCATAGGCAGTCCCTCGAAATGAGGATGACTTGCTTCCACTCCAAAAAAAAAAGGATGAGTTCACAGGTGTTTCGAAAGAAGATCCAGAACTACAATCAGCAAGGGTGGAAGATGCCTGTGCGGGGTTTGTTAACGTGTGGTGGCCCTTGCCGAAGGGCAGTTTCTCTCACATTGCCGTGGTGAGTTGGAGAATGAGAATAAGGCAGCACATAGCTGCCAACCCCTGGACCTGGATTCCAGACGAGGAAGTGCCTCACTCAATGGCAGCTGCTGTGTCGGCCTTGTGCAATGTATTTCCATCCTGTGGCTCCAGCACTACTGTACTGTGGAGGCCCCGACCTACGAGAGACCATCAGCAACAGGTCGGGGCCGTAAAAGGAGCGGCGACCCAGGGAGCAGCGTGGAGGCATGTCACTACAAGGTACATCGTGAGGGCAACGGCAGCGAAGAGTGACGTCAGCAAGGTCCAGGTCGGTGGTGGTCAGATACATCAGGAACAGCGAGGTCAGGGCGAAGGAGCGGCGAGAGACTGTGGAGGGATGTGATCGTGACCAGGAGAAGTGCGAGTCCGGGGCCAGGGGCAGCACGGGCCAGCCCACACTGTGATATGTGTGCGCACTAGGTCCGTGCAGCAGAGCAGTCTCCAGTTGTCTTGGGTAATCCTTGCCACTGGACCAAGACCTAGCTCTGTCAAGCCCATGTGGTGGGGATCTCATGGAAACATATAAAATTCTGACGGGACTGGACAGGTTAGAAGCAGGAAGAATGTTCCCGATGTTGTGGAAGTCCAGAACCAGGGGACACAGTCTAAGGATAAGGGGTAGGCCATTTAGGACCGAGATGAGGAGAAACTTCTTCACTCAGAGAGTTGTTAACCTGTGGAATTCCCTGCCGCAGAGAATTGTTGATGCCAGTTCATTGGATATATTCAAGAGGGAGTTAGATATGGCCCTTACGGCTAAGGGGATCAAGGGGTCTGGAGAGAAAGCAGGAATGGGGTACTGAGGTGAATGATCAGCCATGATCTTATTGAATGGTGGTGCAGGCTCGAAGGGCAGAATGGCCTACTCCTGCACCTAATTTCTAAGTTTCGATGTTATAAGAACATAAGAAATAGGAGCAGGAGTAGGCCATACGACCCCTCGAGCCTGCTCCGCCATTTAATAAGATCATGGCTAATCCGATCATGGACTCGGGTCCACTTCCCTAGCCACTCCCCATAACCCCTTATCGTTTAAATAAATTTAAGACAGAAATAGACAGTTTCTTAATGTCCCAGCTTCCACAGCTCTCTGAGGCAGCGAATTCCACAGATTCACAACCCTCAGAAGAAATTTCTCCTCATCTCAGTTTTAAATGGGTGGCCCCTTATTCTAAGACCATGCCCTCTAGTTCTAGTCTCCCCCATCAGTGGAAACATCCTCTCTGCATCCACCTTGTCAAGCCCCCTCATAATCTTATACGTTTCAATAAGATCACCTCTAATCCTTGGACAACCCGGAGCCTCACAGCTTCCGAGGTTGATGGTGGGATTCCACAGATGGGTGGTAATAGGCTGCCATGTACAGCGGTGCCTCACCTACCATAAAGGTTACAAGCCACTGCCACTAGATTGACACAGTTAATGGTGCACTGGTGCCTCGGCCCATGGGACACCAGAAACAAAGCAGACAATCTTTGGATTAGGGGTCAGCTGCCCCATTTTACAACCCATCCCCATAACTTTCATCCACTTTTTCCTGCATGATGATCTGGAACGTGCTGCCTGAAACTTTCAAAAGGGAATTAGATAAATACTTGAAGGAGAAATGTGCCGGGTTATGGGGAAAGAGCAGGGGGGAGTGGGACTGATTGGATCGCTCTACCAAAGGGCAGCGCAGGAACGATGGGCCGAATGGCCTTTCTGTCCTGTATGATTCTATGTCAAGTCACACAACCTCTCACTTTTGCAGGTCCCTCCTTGCATGTGATGCTGTGGCAGCAAGGAGAGCTTAGACAGCAAGTAGTGACCGGCTATTCCACCACATCAGGAGGATAAATCAGAGCTGTATCAGGGATCAGTCACAACCAACCATATATGCACTATCCAGCACAGGTCAGTGAGTGCTCCGAAACATGACTCTTTTCCCCGTCCGAGGCCACCAACGCTATGTTGAACACACTGTGCCTGGCAGAATTACAGCCCATTCCACCTGCCCAGGAAAGACATGAAGTTAGCGCCTCCGTGTGGCTCAGAGTAGAACTGCATAAAGCCTCGACAGGCACATACCTACAGGAAAGTGCAGTAAGTGGAGGCAGCACCCAAAAAGCAGCAAGGTTTAGAGACAAGTCTCGACATAAAGTTTCAGCAAACCCTCCTGTGTGACACAAACTAGCTTTTCCATGTGTAGAATCTGGCAGGCCCCAATCAGCTCGCAGAAAAGCTCGAGAACATCACGGAAAATACTGGCTTATTTTAAAATGTTGTCAAATAATAAATTGAAGCAAACTTGAAGTATTTACAGCAGCTGAATGTCAGCCTGTAATAGGAGCTGAACATGGCCCGTGAACGGACTGTGACAGCTGTATGCTCGGAGGCATTTAGTGCTATCAGCAATGCCTCCTCGGCTGTTTCCAAGATATCATTACCATCAATAATAACTACTGACAAAATAATAAGATGCAAAGAATTTGAATACTAACCTCTCAGCACTTTGGTTTGACTGGGTCATGTGTCTCTGTTAATGGAGGGCAAGAAAGGAAGAGAAGGCTGAAACTGTGACCTGGGCTCAGGGTCAGGCCCTGGACTGGGCAGCATTTCAGTCATTCCCCTGTGCTGAGAGACTGAGAGGGGCTCATCCTGAACATACAGGTAGGTCACATCCAAACTCACTGCACCACCCACTGCCCCTTCTAGTGCTTATGGCATCGACTCCCAAACCCAGAATGGAGTTCAACCCCCACCAGGGCAAGTTATGAAATTTAATTCAATAAAACTGGTAACTGATGAACTGGCACCACAAAAATGACCATAAAAGTTGCTGGATTGTCATAAAAACCCAACTGGAGCTTGCCATGCGACACGTGACTCCAGCCCCACGCTGCATGCTGGACTCTCCCTGACCAACACCGACTGGTCAGTGTTGCGCACATCTGGAAATAAGCAGCCAAGCCATTACAACTGATATACCTGCTCGACAAGAAACATTTTGTGCAACATCCAATTGGTGAAAGACTTGTTCCATACCAGGTGCTGCCAATGACTGCGGCCTTTCATATGTTTAAGATGTACCCTGGACTCTTAAACAACACTGCCAACCACTGGAAAGAATTCAGATAGAACACTGGTGCAAGGAAAAAAAAAAACTTTATTAAGCATAGTGTGTTCAAATTAGTTACACCATTTTAATTCCATCATGTCTGAAATGCAAGCTTGAAACATTCTTGCTTAAAACTGGAAGAATTCTGTAATTTCAGTGATACCACCAGGAACTATTACCCTTAATGAACTTCAGCTAGAACCAGCTCGTGAATAGTGCACGGACTCGGTGTGGCTCACGGGGGCTGGCTTTACACTATGCCAATAATGCAGCTTTCATGGTCAGCTCATTTACAACTAGTTGCTAAGTTGTTATCTAACCTGTGTAAGTGTAGCCACGGCCCAAAGATACATTGCTGACATGAGCAACAATCTATACATAGAAACATAGAAAATAGGTGCAGGAGTGGGCCATACGGCCCTTCTAGCCTGCACCGCCATTCAATGAGTTCATGGCTGAACATGCAACTTCAGTACCCCATTCCTGCTTTCTCACCATACCCCTTGATCCCCCTAGTAGTAAGGACCTCATCTAACTCCTTTTTGAATATATTTAGTGAATTGGCCTCAACAACTTTCTGTGGTAGAGAATTCCACAGGTTCACCACTCTCTGGGTGAAGAAATTCCTCCTCATCTCGGTCCTAAATGGCTTACCCCTTATCCTTAGACTGTGTCCCCTGGTTCTGGACTTCCCCAACATTGGAACATTCTTCCTGCATCTAACCTGTCTAACCCCGTCAAAATTTTAAACATTTCTATGAGGTCCCCTCTCATTCTTCTGAACTCCAGTGAATACAAGCCCAGTTGATCCAATCTTTCTTGATAGGTCAGTCCCGCCATCCCGGGAATCAGTCTGGTGAACCTTCGCTGCACTCCCTCAATAGCAAGAATGTCCTTCCTCAGGTTAGGAGACCAAAACTGTACACAATACTCCAGGTGTGGCCTCACCAAGGCCCTGTACAACTGTAGCAACACCTCCCTGCCCCTGTACTCAAATCCCCTCGCTATGAAGGCCAACATGCCATTTGCTTTCTTAACCACCTGCCGCACCTGCATGCCAACCTTCAATGACTGATGTACCATGACACCCAGGTCTCTTTGCACCTCCCCTTTTCCTAATCTGTCACCATTCAGATAATAGTCTGTCTCTCTGTTTTTACCACCAAAGTGGATAACCTCACATTTATCCACATTATACTTCATCTGCCATGCATTTGCCCACTCACCTAACCTATCCAAGTCGCTCTGCAGCCTCACAGCATCCTCCTCGCAGCTCACACTGCCACCCAACTTAGTGTCATCCGCAAATTTGGAGATACTACATTTAATCCCCTCATCTAAATTATTAATGTACAGTGTAAACAGCTGGGGCCCCAGCACAGAACCTTGCGGTACCCCACTAGTCACTGCCTGCTATTCTGAAAAGTCCCCATTTACTCCTACTCTTTGCTTCCTGTCTGACAACCAGTTCTCAATCCACGTCAGCACACTACCCCCAATCCCATGTGCTTTAACTTTGCACATTAATCTCTTGTGTGGGACCTTGTCGAAAGCCTTCTGAAAGTCCAAATATACCACATCAACTGGTTCTCCCTTGTCCACTCTACTGGAAACATCCTCAAAAAATTCCAGAAGATTTGTCAAGCATGATTTCCCTTTCACAAATCCATGCTGACTTGGACCTATTATGTCATCTCTTTCCAAATGCGCTGCTATGACATCCTTAATAATTGATTCCATCATTTTACCCACTACTGAGGTCAGGCTGACTGGTCTATAATTCCCTGTTTTCTCTCTCCCTCCTTTTTTAAAAAGTGGAGTTGCATTGGCTACCCTCCACTCGATAGGAACTGATCCAGATTCAATGGAATGTTGGAAAATGACTGTCAATGCATCCGCTATTTCCAAGGCCACCTCCTTAAGTACTCTGGGATGCAGTCCATCAGGCCCTGGGGATTTATCGGCCTTCAATCCCATCAATTTCCCCAACACAATTTCCCGACTAATAAGGATTTCCCTCAGTTCCTCCTCCTTACTAGACCCTCTGACCCCTTTTATATCCGGAAGGTTGTTTGTGTCCTCCTTAGTGAATACCGAACCAAAGTACTTGTTCAATTGGTCTGCCATTTCTTTGCTCCCCGTTATGACTTCCCCCGATTCTGACTGCAGGGGACCTACATTTGTCTTGACTAACCTTTTTCTCTTTACATATCGATAGAAACTTTTGCAATCCGTCTTAATGTTCCCTGCAAGCTTCTTCTCGTACTCCATTTTCCCTGCCCTAATCAAACCCTTTGTCCTCCTCTGCTGAGTTCTAAATTTCTCCCAGTCCCCGGGTTTGCTGCTATTTCTGGCCAATTTGTATGCCACTTCCTTGGCTTTAATACTATCCCTGATTTCCCTCGATAGCCACGGTTGAGCCACCTTCCCTTTTTTATTTTTACGCCAGACAGGAATGTACAATTGTTGTAGTTCATCCATGCGGTCTCTAAATGTCTGCCATTGCCCATCCACAGTCAACCCCTTAAGTATCATTCGCCAATCTATCCTAGCCAATTCAAGCCTCATACTTTCAAAGTTACCCTTCTTTAAGTTCTGGACCATGGTCTCTGAATTAACTGTTTCATTCTCCATCCTAATGCAGAATTCCACCATATTATGGTCACTCTTCCCCAAGGGGCCTCGCACAACGAGATTGCTAATTAATCCTCTCTCATTACACAATACCCAGTCTCAGATGGCCTCCCCCCTAGTTGGTTCCTCGACATATTGGTCTAGAAAACCATCCCTTATGCACTCCAGGAAATCCTCCTCCACCGTATTGCTTCCAGTTTGGTTAACCCAATCTATGTGCATATTAAAGCCACCCATTATAACTGCTGCACCTTTATTGCATGCACCCCTAATTTCCTGTTTGATGCCCTCCCCAACATCACTACTACCGTTTGGAGGTCTGTACACAACTCCCACTAATGATTTTTGCTTTTTGGTGTTCTGCAGCTCTACCCATATAGATTCCACATCATCCAAGCTAATGTCCTTCCTAACTATTGCATTAATCTCCTCTTTAACCAGCAATGCTACCCCACCTCCTTTTCCTTTTATTCTATCCTTCCTGAATGTTGAATACCCCTGAATGTTGAGTTCCCAGCCCTGATCATCCTGGAGCCACGTCTCTGTAATCCCAATCACATCATATTTGTTAACATCTATTTGCACAGTTAATTCATCCACCTTATTACTCCTTGCATTAAGACACAAAGCCTTCAGGTTTGTTTTTTTAACACCCTTTGTCCTTTTAGAATTTTGCTGTACAGTGGCCCTTTTTGTTCTTTGCCTTGGGTTTCTCTGCCCTCCACTTTTCCTCATCTCCTTTCTGTCTTTTGCTTTTGTCTCCTTTTTGTTTCCCTCTGTCTCCCTGCATTGGTTCCCATCCCCCTGCCATATTAGTTTAACTCCTCCCCAACAGCACTAGCAAACACTCCCCCGAGGACATTGGTTCCGGTCCTGCCCAGGTGCAGACTGTCCGGTTTGAACTGGTCCCACCTCCCCCAGAACCGGTTCCAATGCCCCAGGAATTTGAATCCCTCCCTGCTGCACCACTGCTCAAGCCACGTATTCATCTGCGCTATCCTGCGATTCCTACTCTGACTAGCACGTGGCACTGGTAACAATTCCGAGATTACTACTTTTGAGGTCCTACTTTTTAAATTTAGCTCCTAGCTCCTTAAATTGGTTTCGTAGGACCTCATCCCTTTTTTTACCTATGTCGTTGGTACCAATGTGCACCACGACAACTGGCTGTTCTCCCTCCCTTTTTAGAATGTCCTGCACCCGCTCCGATACATCCTTGACCCTTGCACCAGGGAGGCAACATACCATCCTGGGGTCTCGGTTGCGGCCGCAGAAACGCCTAGGGTTTAGTTCCTGCCCCACAGTCCTGTCCACCTGTCACTCGTTTTTTTTAAGTCACATTTTTAACTGCACAGGAAGGATCTTTTGCCCTGGTTCCATTCCGCTTCAGGATTTTAATTGCAGTGACTTCTGACATAAGGCTTGTGGCACTTTTGTTATAACTAAGCACTGTGTGCAATTTGTAACAAAAAGTGGTAAAGAAAAGGAGACATTCTCTCTGGAGGTAGGTACAGGTTTGCACCTTCCAAAATATGGCCAGTTCAGATTTACTGATCTTCTTCCTCAAACTTCCTGTTACCCACAGCCTAGTCCTCCCCTTCGAGCTCCAGAAACCCACTCCAACTCTTTCACTATTGCTCTCGACAACTAACACTTGGTGAACCTACTCCATAACTGCGTTGGTCCCATAACGACTCCCTCTTGCCCATCAGATCTCCAGCAGCTCACAGTTTGTTCTATACAACAGTGACTTGTGTGAACTGCAATGTGTGTGCCAAAGCCTGCTATATCGCCTATTATTCCAGGATCATCCTCGGGATGGAGAACCATCAAACTCCTCTAAACCACTGCATCTTCATCCACTTTCTTCCCCACTCCTCCATCCTCATTTCTAACATTTCCAGATGTGAAGAAAGCATTGATGGAAGTTTCAAATACTGAGGCTGTGACCTTGATGAGCTCAATCCCTCGAACCCAAAGCTAAACACACTGCAGCTTCCCTCCCATTCCACACCAAAGCCATTGTTTCCACCAGCTGCTCCCTGGTCCTCTTGCAACCTAGATCCTGCAACTCAAGTTTCCCTTCTCGGCCACATGCTTGCCAATACCATCATCCTTCTCCCATCTTCCAGGATTGTCCTCACCCTTTCCCAGGCCAGTCATCGGTCTGCTTAAAAAATACACCCCAACCCATCTGTTACCTTGCCATTTGTCTCCAATGCCCATGAAGATATTGTAGTCACCCAATGATGTGTTCAATACTTACCTCTCCCTCGAGCCTGGTTTCTGATGCTCTGGTAAGTCACCAACAGCATGACCCCAGCATGCAGAAAGGGACTGAAGGTCCCTTCAACATGGTTGTAATTATATTATGGGTTGTGTCGAATGGACTGACCGAGAGCCCTGTTCTTCTGAATTTACCTTTAAACCGAGCGACTGGTGCCTACAAATCCGTGCCTGGAGAGAAAGCAAGCAAAGAGTGGCTGCTGCTCATCTGCATTGTAATTATGTCAGAATATGTAAACATACATGGGACTGGGGCATGGCAACATCAAGTGTGTGCATAGAGTGGAAACCACACTGCTGCCTTTAATAAACACATTTAGACTGACAGCAAGTGCAGAGGCAAAAGAAAAAAAGGCCGATTCTGTCATTGGTCGGACAAAATCCAGCCATTTACCTTCATCTGGCCACTGACTGGGCCGCCTGGCTGCAGGGGGGGGGGGGGGCGCCTGGCTGCGGGGGGGCTATCTGGGTTACGAGGGGGCCGCCTGGCCTGCGGGGGTCAGTGGCTGTAGACTAGAAAAGCAACTCTGGTTGCACTCTAATCTGTGCTAATATAATCAGCACATCTCTTCAAACGGTTTTTCTACCTGTACGGATGCCTCATGTGCTCCCAGAGCTCTATCCCAGCTCCCTTCTTCTGTCTGTCCATCAAGTCCTGGAAGAGTCAACGTTTCTTCCAACTCAACATCTGCAGAACCAAAGCCATTCTTTTTCATTCCTACCAGTGCATCTACACCTCTGATCTGGACTCCATCGATGTCCATGGCTTCCTATTTGGACTAAATCTAATGGTATAATTCTGGGTTGAGATGTCAATCCCAAATGTGCTCCATCTCCACGAGTGGATTTTCCCACCTCTGGAGCACTACCTGCTTATACCCAATCTACCAGCATCGGTTTAGCAGCACTCAATTCCAAGTTATAGAGTTGTGTGTTCAAGCCAAGCTCACGGCAGTAATGAGGAATGCCTCACTGTCAGACGTGCCGTCCTTCGAAGATTAACTGGTCCTTCACCTCACTGCCGACTGTGGAATGCGCAGTGTGGAAAATGGTTGCCTTGTTTGCCGATAGTGATGGTACGTCAAAGAAATTGACTCCATGGGAAGCACTTTTGGACGTGCTGGAGGAGTGACCAGACACACTGTAAACACAGGTTCTCTCTACCCTAATCCATGCCTAGAGCACCAGGACAATTCATTTCTTAAACGCTCTTCTCCGTGGTGTGTATGCAAGGCTAGAAAACCCACACAGTCACCACCACACACCAACCAATTCTCAGGATATGTTCAAAGCAGTGTGAACACAAGTTTTCTCGGTCAACAAATATAAAAAAAGTCTTGCATTTATAATAGCATGGTGTCATGACATTAAAATATTTCAAATTGCTTCACAGCATAGATGCTTCTTATAAACACAGTGAATGTTATTTGGTGAACACTCCAGGCATTTATGCCAGAAGTAGCAACAAGAACAATCCGTTTATCTGCGTTTGGTGGTGTTGGCTGAGGAGGTATGTTGGCCAGAAGAACACGAACACTCTGCTCATCCAACAGTGCCATGGGAGCCACCCTGAACCACACAACAGGCAATCAGGGTTCAAGTCTCAAAGTTCAGAGGTGAAAAACTGAGCATCCACAAACACTAAGCATTTGAAAATGAAAAATAGGGTGAAATATTTCTCTCAGATACTGATCAACCTACTGGGTTTCCACAGCCTTGCGTTTCTGTTTCAGATGACCCACCCTTCACTACTTTGCTTTTTATTCTGGACTGTCCAGTTTTCCAAATCCTTTCACTGAACCGTCAATAGAGATAAAAACAGAAAATGCTGGAAATCTCAGCAGGTCAAGCAGCATCTGTGGAGAGAAACAGAGTCAAGAGAGAGTTGTCTTCCACCAGATTACAAGCCAAAGAATTAAATAGTAAACAAAAGGAAAGCCAAGTCAGACCTCTCAGTCCAGTAACTCTCCTGGACCAGCATCCAGCCATGTGTGACATCTCCACATATATATATCCTTTTATGTGAAGCAGCTCCTTCTGGCATCCGATTGCAAGTTATTTTCCACTCGTATAAAGCTATACCATCTGGACCTGCCTAATAAATTAGCAACATTTACCGTATAATATTTTATAAATTTTAACAAGTTAAGGCTAGCTCGCTACAAATCTGGTGTTGCAGCAGGTCACACACAGGATCGATAGTCCCTCACCTGCAGCAGGAGAAACACTTGTATTCCAGGTGTAAAGTATCCGTTAGCAACAAACTCAACAGTAAGTCTCCTTACCTGAATGAGTTCACAGTAAAACAAGAAGGGATCTGTAGATTACAAAAGAGAGGCATTAGAGAAATTCCATTCTACAAACCATTAAATATTTCCTTAAAAACAAAATCGAAACTTAGATCAGGTCTATCGGCACTAGAGAGAGAAATAGTGTGGGTTTTTTTAAACAATCTTTTCCCCTTCCTTCCTGAAACTAGTTTGTGAACGGTGCAGCTTCCAGTAGCTGATCCAAGTGGTCAATGCCCCACAGCTCAGCCACGATGGGGAGCATCAGCCAGAGCTGTCACACTAGGTTACTCTAGGTTCTACACATGGGGTGCTAAACATTGATCAGAAGCATTGAGAGGAGAGGGGGCACAAAGAGAGAGGGAGGGTAAGAGACAGAGGGTGAAGAGAGTGCGAGAGTGATTGTAGAGAATAGGGAGAGAAAAAGGAGACAGAAAGAGGGAGAGAAGCTGTTATATATATGGACTTGTATTTACTCTGTACAGCCACCAGAGGGCTCAACCCCTGGAGTCCCAAGGGATCCCATAATCCCTTGGGAGCACAGGTATTTAAGGAGGCTTCACAGGTTGGAGAGGCAATCTGGAGACCTGCAATAAAAGACTAAGGTCACACTTTACTTTGAGCTCACAGTATTCAGTCTGACTCTTTCTCCATACAGTACAACTGGCGACGAGATACAGATAGCAAACCCACAGATGCAGAGAACAGTGGGCATCCTGGAGAAATTCTCGGAGGGAAATGATTGGGAAACTTTTGTGGAGCGACTCGACCAATACTTGGTGGCCAACGAGCTAGATGGGGAAAGAGAGCGCTGCCAAATGAAGGGCGATCCTCCTCACTGTCTGTGGGGCACCAACGTATGGTCTCAAAGAATCTGCTTACTCCAGCAAAGCCCACAGAGAAATCATATGACAATTTGACCACACTGGTCCGAGAGCATTTGAACCTGAAGGAAAGTGTTCTGATGGCGAGGTACTGGTTCTACACCTACAAAAGGTCTGAAGGCCAGGAAGTGGCGAGTTATATCACCGAGCTAAGATGCCTTGCAGGACATTGTGAATTTGAAGGACATTTGGAGCACATGCTCAGAGACTTTTTCGTACTTGGCATTGGCCACAAAACCATACTTCGCAAACTTTTGACTGTAGAGACCCCAACCTTGAGTAAGGCCATAGCGATAGCCCAGGCGTTCATTGCCACCAGTGACAATATGAAGCAAATCTCTCAGCACATAGGTGCTGCTACAAGTACTATGAACAAAGCGATGTTGTTTTCGAATCGTAACGTACAGGGCAGGTCACACATACCTGCAGCTGCATGTCCGCAGAAGTCTGAGTCCACCATCAAGGGTGATGAATGCAAGGCCATTAGCACCTTGTTGGCGCTGCGGGGGTGATCATCGTTTCCATTCATGCCGATTTTTTTTTTTTTTTAAAAAGAGTACGTTTGCAAGGGCTGTGGAACAATGGGACACCTCCAACGAGTGTGCAGGCAAGCTGCAAAGCTTGTTAAACCTCCAAACCACCAAGTTGCAGGAGGACAGATCCACGGAGGATCACAATGAAGCAGAGCCTCAGATCGAGGAGGCAGAGGTACATGGGGTGCACACATTCACCATGAATTGTCCCCAGATAATGCTGAATGTTGAACTAAATGGACTCCCGGTGTCAATGGAGCTGGACACGGGCGCGAGCCAGTCCATCATGGGCAAAAAGACTTTCGAAAGGTTGTGGTGCAACAAGGCATCAAGGCCAGTCTTAACTCCAGTTCGCAAGAAACTAAGAACTTACACTAAAGAACTGATTCCTGTAATTGGCAGTGCTACCGTAAAGGTCTCCTACGATGGAGCAGTGCACAAGCTACCACTCGGTGGTACCGGGTGATGGTCCCACGCTGCTCGGCAGGAGCTGGCTGGGAAGATACGCTGGAACTGGGACGACATCGGAGTGCTATCTCCCGCTGACGACACTTCATGTGCCCAGGTCTTAAACAAATTTCCTTCACTGTTCGAACCAGGCATCGGGAAATTCCAAGGAGCAAAAGTGCAGATCCACCTAATTCCGGGGGTGCGACCCATCCATCACAAGGCGAGAGCAATACCGTACACGATGAGAGAAAGGGTAGAGATCGAGCTAGACCGGCTGCAAAGAGAGGGCATAATTTCCCCGATAAGAGTTCAACGAGTGGGCCAGTCCTATCGTCCCAGTCCTCAAGGGAGACGGCACCATCAGAATCTGTGGCGATTACAAAGTAACTATCAATTGTTTCTCCCTGCAGGACCAATACCCACTACGCAACGCTGGCGGGAGGAAAGATGCTCACGAAGCTGGATCTGACTTCAGCCTACATGACGCAGGAGCTAGAGGAAGCATCAAAGGCCCTCACCTGCATTAACACGCACAAAGATCTTTTTGTTTGCAACAGATGCCAGTTTGGAATCCGATCGGCGGTGGCGATATTCCAGAGAAACATGAAAAGCTTACTGAATCGGTCCCGCACACCATGGTCTTCCAGGACGATATCTTGGTCACAGGTCGGAACACAGTCGAGCATCTGCAGAACCTGGAGGAGGTTCTTAGTCGACTCAACCATGTGGGGCTCAGGTTAAAACACTCGAAGTGCGTTTTCCTGGTGCCTGAAGTGGAGTTCCTGAGAAGGAGGATTGCGGCCGACAGCATCAGGCCCAGCAACGCGAAGACGAAGGCAATCGAGAACGCACCAAGGCCACAGGACATGATGGAGCTGCGGTCGTTTCTGGGATTCCTGAACTACTTTGGTAACTTCTTACCGGGTCTCAGCACACTGTTAGAACCACATGTCTTACTACGAAAAGGGGACGAATGGGTTTGGGGCAAAAGCCAAGAAAATGCCTTTGTAAAAGCGAGAAAATTGTTATACTCAAACAAATTGCTTGTGTTGTATGATCCATGGAAGCGTTTGGTACTAGCATGTGATGCGTTGTCATATGGCGTCGGGTGTGTATTGCACCAAGCTAATGATTTCAGGAAACAGCCACCGGTTGCTTATGCATCTAGGAGTTTGTCAAAGGCTGAGAGAGCTTACAGCATGATTGAGAAAGAAGCATTAGCGTGTGTCTATGGGGTAAAGAAAATGCATCAATACCTGTTTGGGCTAAAATTCGATTGGAAACTGACCATAAGCCACTTATATCCCTGTTTTCCAAGAGTAAAGGGATAAATACCAACGCATCGGCCCACATCCAGAGATGTGCGCTCACTTTGTCCACATACAACCACGCCATCCGCCACAGGCTAGGCACAGAAAACTGCACCGATGCTCTCAGTAGGCTGCCATTGCCTGGGTGGAAATGGCGCAGCCCACAGATCTAGCCATGGTTATGGAAGAATTTGAGAGTGAGCAATCACCCGTCACTGCCCGCCAGATGAAAACCTGGACAAGCCAGGACCCCTTATTATCGCTAGTCAAAAGCTGTGTGCTTCACAGGAGCTGGTCCAGTGTCCCGGTGGAAATGCAGGAAGAGATAAAGCCGTTCCAGCGGCACAAAGATGAAATGTCTATACAGGCAGACTGCCTTCTGTGGGGCAATCGAGTAGTGGTCCCAAGAAGGACAGAGGCACCTTCATCAATGACCTCCAGAGTACCCACCCAGGCATCGTAATGATGAAAGCGATAGCCAGATCCCACGATCTCACGTGTGGTGGCCCGGTATCGATGCGGACTTAAGAGTCCTGCATTCACAGATGTAATACATGCTCGCAGTTAAGCAATGTACCCAGGGAGATGCCGCTAAGTTTATGGTTTTGGCCCTCCAAACCGTGGTCTAGGATACACGTCAACTATGCAGGAGGCCCTTTCTTGGGTAAAATGTTCCTTGTGGTTGTAGACAGGTACTCCAAGTGGATTGAATGAGAGATAATGTCGGCTAGCACGTCCGCTGCCACTACTGAAAGCCTGCGGGCCATGTTTGCCACTCACGGCTTACCCGATGTCCTGGTGAGCGATAACGGCCATGTTTTACCAGTGCTGAGTTCAAAGAATTCATGACCCGTAACGGGATCAAACATGTCACATCTGCCCCGTTTAAACCAGCGTCAGACAGAGAGAGCAGTGCAAACCATCAAGCAAGGCATGAAGAGGGTAACTGAAGGCTCATTGCAGACTCGCCTATCCCGAGTCCTACTTAGCTACTGCACGAGACCCCACTCACTCACTGGGATCCCACCCGCTGAACTGCTCATGAAAAAAGCACTTAAGACAAAGCTCTAGTTAGTTCACCCTGATCTACATGAACAGGTAGAGGGCAGGCGGCTTCAACAAAGTGCATACCATGATAGCACAAATGTGTCACGCGAGATTGAAATCAATGATCCTGTATTTGTATTAAATTATGGACAAGGTCCCAAGTGGCTTCCTGGCATTGTCGTGGCCAAAGAGGGGAGCAGGGTGTTTCGGGTCAAACTTTCAAATGGACTCATTCACCGGAAACACTTGGACCAAATCAAACTCAGATTCACGGACTACCCTGAGCAACCCACCTTGGACCCTATCTTTTTTGATCCCCCAACACACACACCAGTGGCAACCGGCACCACGGCTGACCACGAAGCAGAACCCATCATCCACAGCAGCTCAGCAGGACCCAACAAAACCAGCTTTCACACCAAGACGATCAATCAGGACAAGAAGACCCCCAGATCGACTCACATTGTAAATAGTTACATTATTGACTTTGGGGGCTGGGGGCGGAAATGTTGTTATATATGTGGACTTGTATTTACTCTGTACAGCCACCAGAGGGTTCATCCCCTGGAGTCCCAAGGGATCTCATAATCCCTTGGGAGCACAGGTATTTAAGGGAGGCTTCACAGGTTGGAGAGGCACTCTGGAGACCTGCAATAAAAGACTACGGTCACACTTTACTTTGAGCTCAGTGTTCAGTCTGACTCTTTCTCCATACACAACAGAAACAATGAGACAGGCAGAGAGACAACACAGTCAAGCAGAGCTTCACCTCGAATTTAAAATTTCCATTTGGTATTTAAAGTGCTTTGTGGCCTCGTCCCTGCCCATCTCGGTCCCCTCCTCCAGCCCAACAACCCTCCCTCTCCTCTGAACTCTGTTCTCGGAGTCTACACTCGCGTTTTCCTCGCCTCACACTGCCGGCCGTGCCATGCCTTCAAACACCCAGCCCTCGTGCTCTGGAGTTTCCCCCCCTCCACCTCATCCGTTATGACCCTCCTTAAAACCCACCTCTTCAACCAAGCTTTGGGTCACGCTTCCGACCACCTCCCGCGATTCTGTGGCCATTTTTAAATGATATTTCTGTGGAGCACCTTCGGACGTTGCTACATTAAACAATGCAAGTTGTTGCCACAGTTGGTTCAAAGTTTAAAAACGTGAGGATCAGGGATTCGAGGGATAAAGCAGAGAGCGAATAATGGGATGATATATTTACAGCTGGTGATCGTGCAGAACTGGGGTGAACTTCCCGGGGAAGTAATAGTAGAAGCTCAGAGTTGGAAAAGTTAGTGAAGGATGCAAGTGTCACTTACCAGCAGAAGTGAGGTAAACGGATAAGAGCACAAGCAATCATTGTGTCATCACAGTGAGCCAGCAGCTGACAGAGAAATCTCCAGCTGCTTCAAGTTCTCAGTTCATGCATTGGAGGGGACCACCCGACAGATAGAAACCCACCCACGGCACCCCTCCCCCGCACCCACGGCACAGCTCCCCCGCACCCCTCCCCCGCACCCACGGCACCCCTCCCCCCGCACCCCTCCCCCGCATCCACGGCACAGCTCCCTCGCACCCCTCCCCCCTCCCCCACACCCACGGCACCCCTCCCCCCGCACCCACGGCACAGCTCCCCCGCACAGCTCCCCCCGCACCCCTCCCCCGCACAGCTCCCCCGCACAGCTCCCCCGCATCCACGACACAGCTCCCCCGCACAGCTCCCCCCGCACCCCTCCCCCGCATCCACGGCACAGCTCCCTCGCACCCCTCCCCCCTCCCCCGCACCCACGGCACCCCTCCCCCGCATCCACGGCACAGCTCCCCCGCACCCCTCCCCCACACCCACGGCACAGCTCCCCCGCACCCCTCCCCCACACCCACGGCACAGCTCCCCCGCACCCCTCCCCCACACCCACGGCACAGCTCCCCCGCACCCCTCCCCCACACCCACGGCACAGCTCCCTCGCACCCCTCCCCCGCACCGCTCTCCCGCACCCACGGCACCCCTCCCCCGCATCCACGGCACAGCTCCCTCACACCCCTCCCCCCCGCGCCCCTCCCCCCGCACCGCTGCCCCCGCACCCCTCCCCCTCCGCACCGCTGCCCCCGCACCCCTCCCCCTCCGCACCGCTCCCCCACACATCAGTACACAATGTAACCAGCTGCAAGAACAAAAACAGAAGCTTGTAAGAATGTACATAGAATCATAGAACGGTTACAGCACTGTAGGAAGCCATTCGGCCCATCGAGCCCGTGCCGGCTCTCTGCAAGAGCACCTCAGCCAGTCCCACTCCCCCGCCCTTTCCCCGTAGCTATGCAAATACTTTCCCCTTCAGATATTTATCCAATTCCCTTTTGAAAGCCACAGTGGAGTCTACCTCCACCACCCTCTCAGGCACTGCATTCCAGATCCTAACCGCTCGCTGTGTAAAAAAGTGTTTCCTGATGTCACCTTTGGTTCTTTTGCCAATCATCTTAAGTCTGTGTCCTCGGCTTCTAGACCCTTCCACCAATGGGAACAATTTCTCTCGATCTACTCTGTCCAGACCCCTCGTGATTTTGAACACCTCGATGAAATCTCCTCTCAACCTTCGACATAAGAACATAAGAAATAGAAGCAGGAGTAGGCCATTCGGCCCCTCGAGCCTGCTCAGTCATTCAATATCATGGCTGATCTGATCTTGGCCTCAGCTCCACTTCCCTGCCCGCTCCCAGAACCCTTTACTCCCTTGTCGCTTAAAAATCTGTCCATCTCAACCTTAAATATATTCAATGACCCAGCCTCCATAGCTCTCTGGGGCAGAGAATTCCACAGATTTACAACCCTCAGAAGAAATTTCTCCGCATTTCAGTTTTAATTCTAAGACTATGTCCCCTAGTTTTAGTTTCCCCTATGAGTGGAAATATCCTCTCTGCATCCACCTTGTTGAGCCCCCTCTATCTTAAGTTTCAATAAGATCACCTCTCATTCTTCTGAACTCAACCTATCTTCATAAGTCAACCCCCTCATCTCCGGAATCAACCGAGTGAACCTTCTCTAAACAGCCTCCAATGCAAATATATCCTTCCTTAAATACGGAGACCAAAACTGCACGCAGTACTCCAGGTGTGGCCTCGCCAATACCCTGTACAGTTGTAGCAGGACTTCTCTGCTTTTATACTCTATCCCCCTTGCAACATTCCATTTGCCTTCCTGATTACTTGCTGTATCTGCATACTAACATTGTGTGTTTCATGCACAAGGACCCCCAGGTCCCTCTGCACTGCAGCACTTTGCAATTTTTCTCGATTTAAATTATAATTTGCTTTTATTATTTCTGCCAAAGTGGATAACCTCACATTGTCCCACATTATACTCTATCTGCCAAATGTTTGCCCACTCACTTAGCCTGTCTATATCCCTTTGTAGATTTTTTGTGTCCTCCTCACAATTTGCTTTCCCATCCATCTTTGTATCATCAGCAAACTTGGCTACATTACACTCAGTCCCTTCATCCAAGTCATTAATATAGATGACTGCTCTGCTCTAAGGAGAGCAACCCCAGCTTCTCCAGTCTATTCACGTAATTGAAGTCCCTCATCCCTGGTATAATTCTCACATGTCTTTTCTGCACGCTCTCCAAAGCCTTCACATCCTTCCTAAAATGCAGGGTCCAAAATTGGACATAAATACTCCAGTTGAGACCGAACCAGTGTTTCATACAGGTTCATAGAAACATAGAAAATAGGTGCAGGAGTAAGCCATTCGGCCCTTCGAGCCTGCACTGCCATTCAATAAGATAATGGCTGATCTTTCACCTCAGTACCCCTTTCCTGCTTTCTCTCCATACCCCTTGATCCCTTTAGCCATAAGGGCCACATCTAACTCCCTTTTGAATCTATCTAACAAACTGGCCTCAACAACTTTCTGTGGTAGAGAATTCCACAGGTTAACAACTCTGAGTGAAGAAGTTTCTCCTCATCTCGGTCCTAAATGGCTTACCCCTTATCCTTAGACTGTGAACCCTGGTTCTGGACTTCCCCAACATCGGGAACATTCTTCCTGCATCTAACCTCTCCAATCCAGTCAGAATTGTATATGTTTCTATGAGATCCCCTCTCATTCTTCTAAATTCCAATGAATACAAGCCTAGTCAAGCCAGTCTTTCTTTTTTTGTCAGTCCTGCCATCCCAGGAATCAGTCTGGTGAACCTTCGCTGCATGAATAGCATAAATGTCCTTCCTCAGATTAGGAGACCAAAACTGCACACAATATTCAAGGTGTGGCCTCACCAAGGCCCTGTACAACTGCAGTAAGACCTCCCTGCTCCTATACTCAAATCCTCTCGCTATGAAGGCTAACATGCCATTTGCCTTCTCCACCACCTGCTGTACCTGCATGCCCACTTTCAATGAGTGATGTACCATGACACCCAGGTCTTGTTGCACCTCCCCTTTTACTAATCTGTCACCACTCTCAATATTCTGCCACCAAAGTGGATAACCTCACATTTATCTACATTATACTGCATCTGCCATGCATTTGCCCACTCACCTAACCTGTCTGCATCACCCTGCAGCCTCTTAGCGTCCTCCTCACAGCTCACACCGCCACCCAGCTTAGTGTCATCTGCAAACTTGGAGATATTACATTCAATTCCTTTGTCCAAATCATTAATGCATATTGTAAATAGCTGGGGCCCCAACACTGAACCTTGTGGTACCCCACTAGTCACTACCTGCCATTCTGAAAAGGACCCATTTATTCCTACTCTTTGCTTCCTGTCTGACAACCAGTTCTCTATCCATGTCAATTACCCCCAATACCATGTGCTTTAATTTTGGACACTAATCTCATGTGGGACCTTGTCAAAAGCCTTTTGAAAGTCCAAATACACCACATTCACTCATTCTCCCTTGTCCACTCGACTAGTTACATCCTGAAAAAATTCTAGATTTGTCAAGCATGATTTCCCTTTCATAAATCCATGCGGACTTGGACCGATCCTGTCACTGCTTTCCAAATCTTTAATAATTGAGTCCAACATTTTCCCCACTACTGATGTCAGGCTAACCGGTCTATAATTCCCTGTTTTCTCTCTTCCTCTTTTTTTTAAAAAGTGGGGTTACATTAGCTACCCTCCAATCCATAGGAACTGATCCAGAGTCTATAGAATGTTGGAAAATGATCACCAATGCATCCACTATTTCTAGGGCCACTTCTTTAAGTACTCTGGGATGCAGACCATCAGGCCCTGGGGATTTATTGGCCTTCAATCCCATCAATTTCCCTAACACAATTTCCTGACCAATAAGGATTTCCTTCAGTTCCTCCTTCTCGCTAGACTCTCAGTCCCCTAGTATTTCCAGAAGGCTGTTTGTGTCTTCCTTCGTGATTTCCACGCTTTTGTACTCTATGCCTCGATTTATGAAGCCCAGTAACCTGTAAGCTTTTTTAACCACTTTCTCAATCTCCCCTGCCATCTTCAACGATTTGTGCACACACTCTCGGGTCTCTCTGTTCCTGCACCCACTTCAGGATTGTACCCTTTAGTTTATATTACCTCTCCTCGTTCTTCCCACCAAAATGTATCACTTCGCACTTTTCTGTGTTAAATTGTATCTGCCACGTGTCCGCCCATTCCACCAGCCTGTCTAGTCTTTTTGAAGTCTATCACTATCCACGGTACTTCCAAGTTTTGTCATCTGCAAATTTTGAAATAGTGCCCTGTACTCTCAAGTCCAAGTCATTAATATACATCAGGAAAAGCAGTGGTCCCAGTACCGACCCTGGGGAACACCACTGTATACCTTCCTCCAGTCCGAGAAACAACCGTTCACCACTACTCTCTGTCTCCTGTCACTGAGACAATTCCGTATCCATGCTGTCACTGTCCCTTTTATTCCATGGGCTTCAACTTTGCTGCAAGCCTATTATGTGGCATTTTATCGAACACCTTTTGGAAACACACACCTTTGTTTCTTTTTAACAATTCTGAAATCAGTATCATTATTCTGTGTTTCGGATAACCTGCTCCTTTTTTGGGATGTAGTTTTGTGCTTATTAAAAGGGGACTGAGGAGATGGCAAGGAATGAAACACTCTCCTCTATCGACCCCTAGCACCAATATTAAACGTGACCACATCAGGTACTGCACACTTTAGATGCAACGTGAAGTTCTTTTAGCTTAGTTCTGACAAGACAGTTTGACCAGTCAGAACAGCACCTCCCACTGCCCTAGTGCGAATATTTCACTTTGCACCCCAGCAGTTCAAGAGCGACTCTCCCTCCAATCCCCCTCTCATCTGCTGCTCACTGCCCAGCATCTTCCCACAGCAGCAAAGCTGAGATCACAAAGTGATAATCTGGAGCAGACCGGGAGCCTATCACTGCAAACCATGCTGCAGGGTCCCTCCTGTCCTTGGGCATCTATGATTGAGGCAGACAATGTCAGGTTAAAGAGCAAGGTTTACAGAAAATGCACAAGTTTTATACCTAGTGACCCATCTCTATCACAAACATTGGAATCGGTTCTGGGGGAGGTGGGACCAGTACAAACCGGACTGTCTGCACCTGGACAACACCGGAAACAATGTCCTAGGGGGAGTGTTTGCGAGTGCTGTTGGGGAGGGGTTAAACTAATATGGCAGGGGGATGGGAACCTATGCAGGGAGTCAGAGGGAAGTAGAATGGGGGCAGAAGCAAAAGATAGAAAGAAGAAAAGTAAAAGTAGAGGGCAGAGAAACCCAAGGCAAAAATCAAAAAAGGCCACATTACAGCAAAATTTTAAAAGGGCAAAGTGTGTTAAAAAGACAAGCCTGAAGGCTCTGTGCCTCAATGCGAGGAGTATTCGGAATAAGGTGGATGAATTAACTGCGTAGATAGCAGTTAATGGATATGATGTAATTGGCATCAGGGTGATCAAGGCTGGGAACTCAACATCTAGGGGTATTCAACATTCAGGAAGGATAGACAGAAAGGAAAAGGAGGCGGGGTGGCGTTGCTGGTTAAAAAGGAAATTAATGCAAGAGTAAGGAAGGACATTAACTTGGATGATGTGGAATCGGTATGGGTGGAGCTGCGGAATACCAAAGGGCAGAAAACGCTAGTGGGAGTAGTGAGGTTGGGGATAGCATCAAACAAGAAATTAGGGACGCATGCAATAAGGGTACAGCAGTTATCATGGGCGACTTTAATCTACATATAGATTGGGCTAACCAAACTGGTAGCAATACAGTGGAGGAGGATCTCCTGTAGTGTATTAGGGATGGTTTTCTCGATCAATATATCGAGAAACCAACTAGAGGGCTGGCCATCCTAGACTGGGTGATGTGTAATGAGAAAGGACTAATTAACAATCTTGTTCTGCGAGGCCCCTTGGGGAAGAGTGACCATAATGTGGTAGAATTCTTTATTAAGATGGAGTGTGACACAGTTAATTCAGAGACTAGGGTCCTGAACTTAGGGAAAGGTAACTTCAATGGTATGAGACGTGAACTGGCTAGAATAGACTGACGAATGATACTTAAAGGGTTGACAGTGGATCGGCAATGGCAAACATTTAAAGATCACATGGATGAACTTCAACAATTGTACATCATGGTCTCGATTAAAAACGGGGAAGGTGGCTCAACCGTGGCTAACAAGGGAAATTAAGGATAGTGTTAAATCCAAGGAAGAGGCATATAAATTGGCCAGAAAAAGCAGCAAACCTGAGGACCGGGAGAAATTTAGAATTCAGCAGAGGAGGACAAAGAGTTTAATTAGGAGGGGGAAGAGAGAGTATGAGGGGAAGCTTGCTGGGAACATAAAAACTGACTGCAAAAGCTTCTATAGATATGTGAAGAGAAAAAGATTAGTGAAGACAAACGTAGGTCCCTAGTCAGAATCAGGTGAATTTATCATGGGGAACAAAGAAATGGCAGGCCAATTGAACAAATACTTTGGTTCTGTCTTCCCGAAGGAAGACACAAATAACCTTCGGAAATACTAGGGGACAGAGGGTCTAGCGAGAAGGAGGAACTGAGGGAACTCCTTATTAGTCAGGAAATTGTGTTAGGGAAACTGATGGGATTGAAGGCTGATAAATCCCCAGGGCCTGATAGTCTGCATCCCAGAGTACTTAAGGAAATGGCCCTAGAAATAGTAGATGCATTGGTGGTCATTTTCCAACATTCCATGGACTTTGGATCAGTTCCTATGGACTGGAAGGTAGCTAATGTAACCCCACTTTTTAAAAAAGGAGTGAGAGAGAAAACTGAATTATAGACCAGTTTGCCAGACATCAATAGTGGGGAAAATGTTGGAATCAATTATTAAAGATGTAATAGCAGCGCATTTGGAAAGCAGTGTCAGGATCAGTCCAAGTCAGCATGGATTTATGAAAGGGAAATCATGCTGGACAAATCTTCGAGAATTTTTTGAGGATGTAACTAGTAGAGTGGACAAGGGAGAACGAGTGGATGTGATGTATTTGGACTTTCAAAAGGCTTTTGACAAGGTCCCACACAAAAGATTGGTGTGCAAAATTAAAGCACATGGTATTGGGGTAATATATTGACGTGGAGAGAGAACTGGTTGGCAGACAGGAAGCAGAGAGTCAGGATAAACGGGTCCTTTTCAAATGGCAGGCAGTGACTAGTGGAGTGATGCAGGGCTCAGTGCTGGGACCCCAGCTATTTGCAATATACATCAATGATTTGGATGAAGGAATTGAGTGTAATGTCTCCAAGTTTGCAGATGACACTAAGCTGGGTGGCGGTGTGAACTGTGAGGAGGCTAAGAGGCTGCAGGGTGACTTGGACAGATTAGGTGAGTGGGCAAATGCATGGCAGATGCAGTATAATGTGGATAAATGTGAGGTTATCCACTTTGGTGGCAAAAACACGAGGGCAGATCATCTGAATGGCGGCAGATTAGGAAAAGGGGAGGTGCAACGAGACCTGGGTGTCATGGTACATCAGTCATTGAAAGTTGGCATGCAGGTACAGCAGGCGGTGAAGGCAGCAAATGGCATGTTGGCCTTCATAGCTAGGGGATTTGAGTATAGGAGCAGGGAGGTCTTACTGCAGTTGTACAGGGCCATGGTGAGGCCTCATCTAGAATATTGTATTCAGTTTTGGTCTCCTAATCTGAGGAAGGACGTTCTTGCTATTGAGGGAGTGCAGCGAAGGTTCACCAGATTGATTCGCAGGATGGCAGGACTGACATATGAGAGACTGGATCAACTGGGCCTGTATTCACTGGAGTTTAGAAGGATGAGAGAGGATCTCATAGAAACATATAAAACTCTGACGGGCCTGGACAGGTTAGATGCAGGAAGAATATTCCCAAAGTTGGGGAAGTCCAGAACCAGGGGACACAGTCTCAGGATAGAGTAAGCCATTTAGGACCGAGATGAGGAGAAACTTCTTCACTCAGAGTTGTTAACCTGTGGAATTCTCTACCGCAGAGAGTTGTTGAGGCCAGTTCATTGGATATATTCAAGAGGGAGTTAGATGTGGCCCTTACGGCTAAAGGGATCAAGGGGTATGGAGAGAAAGCAGGAAAGGGGTACCGAGGTGAATGATCAGCCATGATCTTATTGAATGGCGGTGCAGGCTCGAAGGGCTGAATGGCCTACTCCTGCACCTATTTTCTATGAATCTTCCTTGCTTGCAAACACAGCAAGTCAGATCCTCATGGCTGCCACACTCCCACTGAACTGGAGCTTCACTAATAACACAAGGACAGCTGACAGAGCAGTACTGATCACCTGGTTATACAGAGAATCAGAAAATGACAGGTCAGATTGAGGCTCTTCACCCATTGTGCCTCTACCAGTGCTGGCCCTTCAACTGGATCTCTTTGATCTAACTTTATGTTCTTCCTTTTAAATCAACATCCGGTTCCCCTTTAAATGGAGATTGTAGACACTACCTCAATTCCCCTTGTGGAAAGCATTCCCTGTTCTAATGTGTGAAAAATTCTAATTTCCACCTTTATTCTTCTTTGCTAACTCCTCAGTCAACGTCTCCTCATTACTGATTCTCCAACCAACGGAAACAATCTTTTACGGTTTTTCTAAAACCAATTATTATTAAAACCTTTCTTACCTGTTCCAGTGAAACAATCCCTCATTTTTTGTGCTTTTCTCCTTATTTACATTCGGATCAAGTACAAATCCCTGTGAAGTACGAATCCGTGCGGTGAATTATTTGTAACTGTTGGTACAACATAATTCATTTAAATGCAAATTAGATGAATTTGTTACAGAGAACATGTGGGACACAGGATGTGAGTAACGCGAGCCGTGCCGTGTGGGGGTGTAGCGAGTGCAGGGGGGGGGGGGGGGGGAAAGAGCAGGGGACTTTGGGCCTCGGGTTCCCAAAGCTCTCCCCCACTGGGGGTTTCCTCACCGTGTCTGGCTCTGTTGTACACTCATTGGTAGAGACTGATCGCTGTGATTGGTCATTGATCGAGACTGATCGCAGTGATTGGCCAACAACCCCATTATCGTTGCATCGTGTGACTACCAGGATGGTAGAGGAGCTAGAGGGACCTTGGTCTTTCTTCATTAAGCAACTCCTTTGTTCCTACACTCCAATACATTCATTACCTCCTTTAAAACCAGTTACTTTTTCCTAAATGTTGATGGATATACAATCGATTGCCGAAGATATCTAATTTCACCTCTGTATAATTTTTTGGGTAGAAATAGTAAAGCCAGATAAGTTTTACTTTTCATAAACTTCAGGTGGTTAAGGCTTAATAGAAAGTTTTGAAAATTCACTTCCGTAAAACCCATAGTTGTGATTTTGTGCTTGGCATACAGACGCAATTTGTCCAAATCCTGAATAAATTCGACAATGCTGTAAATACGTGGCCGGTCCATCAGCATCTAAAACAGAGGAAAGACTGGTTCATGTTTTAGCAGAGACCCTTTGTCAGAACGCCTTCCTGGGCTCTTAAAGTAAAAGTAAAGGCATTTGTAATATAGAACCGGTTACCGCCATCTACTCTTTACTGTTAGCCACACGAGTAGTCCCTCCTGTAGAATTCTGTACCGCCGTAGGCAGCTATACCCACATTCTTGGAGGAAAGAGGCAGAGAGTGCGAGAGACAGACAGACTGGCTACCTGAAGGCCAAAAGCTCAAACCAGCTTTGGTGAGTTTATGCAGTCCCAACTCGAGCCACAAGAATGTCCACTGGGTTACGATTGGCAGGGAGCTGGGACTTTTTACTCCAGAAGCACATATTTGGGGAGATGCAACTGAAGTATGTAAAATGATGAATGAACTAGACTGTGTGGAGAGACAGTTTGAGCTAGGCAGGTTAGATGAAACAAACACTCCTGAATATGAACTATGCAAGCACAAGGCTAGGTTACATTTGCAGGTTTGTCTTTACACAGAGTTGCTAACGCCTGGATTTACTGTACAAAAAAGGAACTGATGGAGTTCCTCACTGTGGCCAATATCACGGTGCACATGAGATAGATATACATCATAGGCAGTCCCTCGGAATCGAGGAAGATTTGCTTCCACTCTAAAAGTGAGTTCTCAGGTGGCTGTACAGTCCAACATGGGAATCACAGTCTCTGTCACAGGTGGGGCAGACAGTGGTTGAAGGAAAGGGTGGGTGGGGAGTCTGATTTGCCGCACGCTCCTGCCGCTGTCTGCGCTTGATATCTGTATGCTCTCGGCAACAAGACTCGAGGTGCTCAGCGCCCTCCCGGATGCACTTCCTCCACTTAGGGCGGTCTTTGGCCAGGGATTCCCAGGTGTCAGTGGGGATGTTACACTTTATTGGGGAGGCTTTGAGGGTGTCCTTCAAACGTTTCCTCTGCTCACCTGGGGCTCACTTGTCGTGTAGGAGTTCCGAGTAGAGCACTTGCTTTGGGAGTCTCGTGTCGGGCCTGTGGACGATGTGGCCCCCTCAACGGAGCTGGTAGAGTGTGGTCAGCACTTCGACGCTGGCCTGGGCGAAGACAATGACATTGGTGCATCTATCTTCCCAATGGATTTGCAGGATCTTGCAGAAGCAGCGCTTCTCCAGCGCTTTGTCTAGTGTATATAGTCCACATCTCTGAGCCATATAGGAGGGCAGGTATCACTACTACCCTGTAGACCACAAGCTTGGTGCCAGATTTGAGGTCCTGGTCTTCAAACAGTCTCTTCTTCAGGCGACCAAAGCTGGCACACTGGAGGCGGTGTTGGACCTCGTCATCGCTGTCTGCCCTTGCTGATTGTAGGCTTCGAAGGTATGGAAAGTAGTCCACGTTGTCCAAAGCCGAGCTGTGGATTTTGATGACCGGGGGGCAGTGTTGTGTGGTGGGGTCAGGTTGGTGAAGGACCTATGTTTTACGGATGTTTAGCATAAGGCCCATGCTTTCGTCACTTCGGTGAAGGTGTTGACGATGGCTTGGAGTTCGGCCTCTGAGCGTGTGCAGACACAAGCGTTGTCTGCGTAGGTTGAACAGGTTCCCATTAGTTCTATAGTTTAGTCCCACTCCAGCAGGGAGCTTGTTGATATCGAGATCGAGAAGAGAGTTGATGCAATGACACAGCCCTGCTTGAACCCGGTCCGGATGTGGATTGGGTCAGTGGTGGATCCGTTGGTCAGGATCACGGCCTGCATGTTGTCGTGGAGTAGGCAGAGGATGGTGACAAAAGTTTGGGGGCAGCTGAAACAGAGGAGGACACTCCATAGGTGTACATGAGGGTAGGTGTGTGTACATGAGGTAGGTGTGTGTACATGAGGGTAGGTGTGTGTACATGAGGGTAGGTGTGTGTACATGAGGGTAGGTGGATCTACAACATGATCAGGATGACCTCTCTGAGCTCGTTTTGATTGCTGTGGGGGTCAGCGAGGAGTTTGCCATTCGGATTTTTGCCCCTCTGGGAAATTACAGGATCACTAGTGGGAGGGAACGTATTCATACGGTCCTCTGATTCCATCTTAACCTGACCCGGTGATTGGTTATGGAAGCACAAGATTATGGGAAAAAACAATTAAATAAACTCACCACCAACTCGATTATAAAAAATTTCCACCTTCAACCGAGCAGAAATTCATCACCAAGATGTTCACCTCGCTTATATTTCTTTCTCCGACAAATCCAGGCTCCTGCTGCTGTGAAAGTAGAAAAGCAAAACAAAAGTCAAATGCTGAAAGTAACTTGTATAGAAGATGAACTAGCTCTGTCTAATAATCATATTCCCTCGCTTTCCCCTTCTGGAGAGGCAGTGCTGAATACCAGCTCTCTCTCGCCTCTGAGTCAGAAGGTTGTGGGTTCAAGTCCCATTCCAGAGACTTTAGCACATAAATCTAGGCTGCCACTCCAGTGCAGTACTGAGGGAGTGCTGTACTGTCAGAGGGGCAGTATTGAGGGAGTGCTGCACTGTCAGAGGGGCCGTTAATCGGAGATCCCGTCTGCCCTCTCAGGTGGGTGGAAAAGATTCCATGGCACTATTTTGAAGAAGATCAGGGGATTTATGTCCCAGTGTCCTGGGGCCAATATTTATCCCTCAGTCAACATCAGAAAAGCAAATTATCTGGTCATTATCAAATTGCTGTTTGCGGGATCTTGCTCTGCACAATCGGTCTACCACTTTTTCTACATTGCAACAGTGACGACACTTCAAAAGTATTTCATTGGCTTTGAAGTGCTTTTGGACACCCTGAGGTCATGAAAGGCGCTATATAAATGCAAGTCTTTCTTTCTCTGCCAACATTCTAGAAACGGGCACACGGTGAATGGGGACAAACACAGGACTGTCACAGGCCACGGGTGATGAGACAGCGGGTCACAAATGGAGCCCCAGGCCAGATTATTTCCATTGCTACACTGATTCTATCAAGCCATCACAATTTCTCCCAACGCTAATACTCCTGCAGTAACGTGATCTAGAACCAGAATAGTACAGAACTCTCATTAAAATAAAATGCAGAACAGTGGCAAAAATAGGCACTTCAACACACCCATGTCGAGATTACTATTTCCTATATAACAGTCCTAGGATTTCTAGGTGGTTAACCCTCGCCCCACTTATACTCTAACCTCAAGAATCCATTAATTAATTTTCCAATTAAATAGATTAGGGAGGACCAGGGGGTCACAATTTTAAGTTGTACAAGGTCAGATCTAGGCTAGCTATCAGGAGGTGGTTCCTTTCCCAGAACAGGCTGCCGTCTCGGCGGTGGACGCTGATTTGCTGAATTCCTTCGAGCGAGAGCTGGACCTGTGTCTGCCTGGGGCGGCGATCACCTCTACAGAAGGTTAGGCACTGCAGGGAATTCAAGGCCTCAGTGATCTCCTGGACTAGTTTCGATCGCCTCGATGGGTTGGAGAGGGATTTCCCAGAGTATTCCTCCCCAAATTGGCCTGTGTTTGTGTGTCTGGTTTTTCGCCTCTCCCAGTAGAGCACATGTTTTTGGGTGGGCTGGAGAGCAAAGTTCTCACTAAGCTGCGCAGTCATCTGGAAGGTCCCGCGTAGGCTACTCATGGGCTTTCACACTGAATGGGCCGCACAGTGAGGGAGGCAGGCCTCACAGGATGCAGTGCAGATTACGCAGGACATTGGAGGAGTATATAGTGTGATACGAAAGGTCTCACAATGGTGTGGGGCAGGCTCGATGGACCACAGGTTCTTTACGTTTCTGTAATTGTGCGTATGTTAATTTGTGTTTTTTGGTTTGAGGGAACGCAGTGGTCTTGAGCCTGATTATTGAATCCCAAAGGTTTCCATAATTAGAAGATCCTCAGTGGATATTCTATTTATTCAACACTTGTTGGGGTCGTATTAATGATGGGCTACAGGCCAGATCCCTCCCTCCCTCCCTCCCTCCCTCCCTCCCAGCTGCTGACCAGCTGTGTGGGAGGCACCCAGAAAAAGCCAGGCACTCCTCCATTTGGAGGGCTGTGGAAAATGCGGGATAGATTCATGCTCAGCTTTGCAGTGCACTGCTCAGGGAAGTAAAATAATGATAACCCCATGCAAAATGACTCGAAGTAAAGACATGCGTTTGCGTTTCTGCGGCCACAAACGAGACTCCAGGATGGTATGTTGCCTCCCTGGTGCAAGGCTCAAGGATGTCTCGGAGCGGCTGCAGGGCATTCTGGAGGGGGAGGGTGAACAACCAGCTGTTGTGGTGCATACAGGTAAAAAATGGGATGAGGTCCGACAAGCTGAATTTAGGGAGCTAGGAGTTAAATTAAAAAGTAGGACCTCAAAAATGTAGTAATCTCAGGATTGCTACCAATGCCACATGCTAGTCAGAGTAGGAATAGCAGGATAGTTCAGATGAATATGTGGCTTGAGGAGTGGTGCAAGAGGGAGGGATTCAAATTCCTGGGACATTGGAACCGGTTCTGGGGGAGGTGGGACCAGTACAAACCAGACGGTCTGCACTTGGCTAGGACCGGAACCGATGTCCTAGGCAGAGTGTTTGCTAGTGCTGTTGGGGAGGGTTTAAACTAATATGGCAGGGGGATGGAAATCTATGCAGGGAGGCAGAGGGAAGTAAAAAAAAAAAGGGGCAGAAGCAAAAGGAGAAAAGTAAGAGTGGAGGGCAGAGAAATCAAGGGCAAAAATCAAAAAAGGGCCACTTTACAACATAATTCTAAAAGGAAAAAAAGTGTTAAAAAAACAAGCCTGAAGGGTCCGAGTCTCCATGCGAGGAGCATTCGTAATAAGGTGGATGAATTGACTGCACAGATAGCTGTTAATGGATATGATGTAATTGGGATTACGGAGACAAGGCTCCACGGTAACCAAGGCTGAGAACTAACATCCAGGGGTATTCAATATTCAGGAAGGATAGACAGAAAGGAAAGGGAGATGGGATAGCATTATTGGTTAAAGAGATTAACGCAATAGTAAGGAGGGACATTAGCTTGGATGATGTGGAATCTATATGGGTAGAGCTGCGGAACACCAAAGGGCAGAAAACGTTACTGGGCGTTGTGTACAGACCACTAAACAATAGTAGTGAGGTTGGGGATGGCAAACAAGAAGAAATTAGGGATGCAATAAAGGTACAGCAGTTATCATGGGTGACTTTAATTTACATATAGATTGGGCTAACCAAACTGGTAACAATACTGTGGAGGAGGATGTTAGAGAATTCAAGCTCTGCAGCCCGGCTGCAGTTTTGAAAAAAAACACAGACCACACTGCATTAAGTCATCAACTTGACATTTTAGGACCTTTGGGTAGTGAGCCAATTAAAGGTTAACAGACTATTAATTGAGCCAATGAGATCAAAGAAGGCGAGTTCTTTTCTGTAAACTGATCAGGTATATAAACAGCCATTTTGGCAATGTGGTCTCAGAAGGACAAAGGCCTGGCTTAAAGCCAAGAGCTTGTTGCTGTTGCCAGAATAAAATTACATTAAAACTACAACCGGAGTTCGTATTTCATTGGAAATTAAGAGATCTAACAATTTTGGCGTCACGAACACGATCGCTGAGGGAAGAAACTGAATTTTGGACATCGGACCTACATACTGAGGTAAGGACTCCTCTTTATAAAAGTCCTCGGTCAAAAGTCTAAATTCGCTTCTCCTTCTACACAATTCTGAATGCCTCCGGTTTGCGAACCCTCCGGTTGGTAGTCGGCTCGAGGTCCCATAGACGTCTAACTTCGGCGGTGTGTTAGTTAATTAATCACCGACCTACTGATCGGCTGGAAAGCCTACGACTCGAGACCCCAGTAAAGAAATCAGTATTATGGCAGCAGGAGACAAGAACAAAGAATGGCCTACAACTGTTAAAGGCGGGCAGGCACCACCTGAGGTTTCGATAGATGAAATCCTCCAACAGTTGAAAGAATACATAGAGCAACAATTCAACTTATCTAAAACCTGTATTAAGATCGAACAAAAGTACGGAACCTCCAAAGGACAATGGTCCTTGGACGAGATTAAAAGGGTCTGGGGAAAAACGACCCGTATGAAAAATAAAGAGCGAACCAGATGGTCCCTAGCCGTTATGGGACAGATTCGAAAGCGGAATGAAATTATAATGCGTTCCCAACATGATCGAGAACTGACCAGTACAAAAGGACCAACTGCTTGTGCACAGCTGCGACAGACAAGACTTGAACTTGAAAAATCGGAAGCGGAAGTTAAAGATCTTAAAGATGAAATTAAAGAATGGAAAAAATCATTAGGTCAAGAGACAGTAATAGGAAAAGGAAAATGTATCGGTCAATTCCCAGGGTACCCATGTTTGGATAAATTAAAAGCGCAAACGCGAAGACACGACCGAGGAATAGATACGGATTCTGAATCCTCCGACAATACAGGATCGGAGGATGAAGAATTAGGGGTGAGCTTTGCCCAGTTTAAAAAAAGACGCGGTGTAGTCAAATCAGAAGAGACTGCGGATGAGGACGGAACCAAAAAAACAAAGAAAAGGGTGTATGCAGAATATTTAGTTCATGATCCGGCAGACCCAGAGAAAATTGATAAATGGTCCAAGGAGTTGCCCAATCCAAAGAAAGGGGGAGTGAAAACGTGGGACCAATTGGACCGCTCAAGAAATATATATCAACTTCATCCCTGGGACGGAGTGCAAATTTTGACCATAATGGTGCCAAAAACGCAGGGAAGAAAATTGCACGACAAGGTAGATGAAGCTTTGGGGCAGGATGAGCAAGAATTAGACACAGGATGGGAAGCGATTAAACACTGGCTGCAAGCCTTCAGTCCAGCTAAGACAGACTGGGGAAAAATTGCAGCCTGCCAACAGAAAGAAACAGAGGAGGTCCTGGAGTATGACGAGCGGTTTAGATGTACGTGGCTAGAACATTCGGGTATGAATAATACGGATGAGGAAATGGATGAACAAGTGTTTGGACCCCTGAAAGCCACTTTCGTGGCAGGTCTAAAGCCAGAACTGTCCAAAATGCTTTAGGTAGTGTTAACGGACTGGGAAGGTAGAGGAACTACCTTTGCAGCATTGTTGGATCGATGTAACCAATTAGATCGGGATATGGGAGCTAAAGTCCGAGCTGTACAGACTATGGGATGCAAATCCCAGGATTCCAATAAACAGTTATCTGGAAAATTACCTGGAAAATGTCATTATTGTGGGAAAGAAGGTCACTGGGCCAAGACGTGCAGGGCAAAACAGAAAGGTCGTGGCTGGGGAAGAGGACGCAGCCAGGGATACAATTCAGCCAACAAGCCAGGCTTGTCACAAGATAACGATCTCATAGAAGCATTTAAGCGACTGACAATACAACAACAGAAGGAGTTACTTGGGATAGCAAAAAACGATTAGAGCCCACCCTGGCCCCCCTCCTCGCACTAATACAACAGAGAGGAGATGGGCTATATACAACTGTGAGGGTGGGCGATAAGGATGTGGACTGTCTTTTAGACACTGGGGTGGAATTAACATGCTTACCCCTACAATATGGAGACTTTTTGCCGTTGGATGGTAGGGCACGTACAGCCTATGGAGTTGGGGGCCATAAAATGGAAATTAAAAAGGACAACACCGGTATTTATAGGGCTGGGTCCACATGAACTAACCACACCGGTCTGGATAGGCCCAGTAGATCAACCCCTTTTGGAAATGGACGTTCTAATCCAAGTAGATTCATCGTTGCATTTCGAGGATGGTCGGGTGACATGGTCAATTAGAACTTTGAAGAAAGAAGAATTGAAGGAACACCCGATATGGGCTAAAGATAAGAATGATTGTGGCCTACTCCAGATGGAGCCTGCGTCATTTACCGGGACCAAGCCTCCATGCACTAAACAGTATCCCATCAGTCCAACTGCCATCGCGGGAATCTTACCGGTTATTCAGCAATTGGAGAAACAAGGGGTGCTTATTAAAATGCATAGCTCCTCCAATAGCCCCGTGTGGCCGGTACAGAAATCTAATGAGACTTGGCGTTTGACTGTCGATTATAGGAAAGCTAACCAGTGTATTGATCAAAAAGCTCCTTTGGTCGCAGATCCCTCCACCATTTTTAATGCCCTCAAACCGGAACATAAATATTTCTCGGTTATAGATATGGCCAACGGATTTTGGTCGGTGCCTCTAGCACCGGAGGTTCGACAGTGGTTTGCTTTCACGGTCCAAGGACAATAGTATACTTGGACCCGGTTACCGCAGGGTTTCCACAACAGCCCTACGGTATTCCACATGGCTTTACAAAGCTATTTGCGAGGATTACCTCCCCTGTCATCCAATATGTAGACGATATCCTGCTAGCTTCAAACACAGAAGAACAGCATGAACAAGATTTACGAGCTTTGCTGAACCACCTTCGGCTGAAAGGACATAAAGCCAGCATCGACAAAGCACAAATATCCCAAGAAGAGGTTGTATACCTGGGACAAAAGATTTCACAAGGAGAGAACTTACCCAGGATAGAACTTACCCATTCTGCCTGCTAAAAACCCCACCACTATTCAGGTACTAAGGTCTTTTTGGGGATTGTGTAACTTTAACAGAAATTGGATTGACTCCTTCACACAGCTTGCTCAGCCACTCAATGATATTTTAAAGGGGAAACGTGCCTCTAAAGAAGCCATCACCCTCATTAAGGAACAGCAAGAGGCCTTCCTGAGTTTGAAAAAGGCTTTGTGTTCGGCACCGGCTCTGGGAATCCCCGACAGTGGTAAGCCATTTACCCTGTTTGTCCATGAGAAAGAAGGATACATAACAGCTATACTGACACAAGAACATGGGGATCGGCAAAGACCTATTGGCTATTATTCGGCAAAACTGGATGCGGTAGCCCTTGGATGGGGAAGTTGCCTAAGGGCCATGGAAGCTACATGTCGAGCGGTAATGATCACTGCGGGTCTAGTCCTCGACCAAAAGCTGATTGTCAAGTGTCCCCACACCGTACACGCTTTGCTGTCTATGAATAGAATGTCTCAGGTGACAGCAGCAAGATGGACCCGCTGGACAGCAGTTTTGGAAGCTCCTAATCTCCATATCGTCCGGGCCAGCCCGGTTAATCCCGCAACCATGCTCCCGATGTCAGAATCAAGGGAGCAAGAGGGGGGAGAATGTGAAGAGCATGACTGCATGGAGATTTTAAAAGAAACAGAAGAAGCAGCCTTAGCAGCAGAGGAGCCTCTGCACAACCCAGACCTCATCCTGTTTACAGATGGTTCCTCCTTTGTTGACAATGGTACCAGAAAAGCAGGATGGGCAGTTACAACCTTATATGAGGTAGTAGCAAAAGGATGTTTACCCTCAGTTACGGGCCCTGTCAGAAGCATGTCGAATAGCAGAAGGACAGACAGCCAAGGTCTACTCAGATTCGCGTTATGCTTTTGGAGTCGCTCACGACTTTGGTCTGTTATGGCGGAAAAGAGGATTCCTCACTGCTGCTGGTATACCTATCCGAAATGGAAAAGAAGTCCGAGACTTACTAGAGACCATACAATTACCTCAGGAAGTGTCCATCCTGAAGTGTAAGGCACATACCAAGGAAAATACCACGGAAGCACAGGGAAATGCCCTAGCCGACCAGGCAGCTAAAGATGCCGCCTCACAGGGTGTTCCCCCAGAAGAACCAACACAGATGTACAGATTGAAAGCACTCAGGACTCTGACATGAGACCTTCAAACAATGCAAGGCGAGTGCTCCCGAGAGGAAAAATGGACATGGATTGAGGCAGGAATTAAGCTATGTGAAGATGGTGTCTGGAGACAAAGAGTTACCGACAAGCCAGTCACGCCACAAGCGCTTATGCCTTTTTTAGCCCAACAGATCCACTCGTGGGGACATTTGGCCTCACAACAGATGACAGCACAGTTCCAGAAAAGCTGGTGGGGTCGGGGATTTAAAAAACATGCCCAGCTGGTAACAGACCGCTGTGTGGTCTGCCAGAAAAATAATTCTGGACCCATCACGCTAATGTCCCAACTGAGGCCCCCTGCCCCTGTTGGACCATTCCAGCATCTGCAGGTTGATTATATATCTCTTCCTTCATGCCAAGGATACACTAACATTCTTGTCATGGTCGACAGATTCTCTAGATGGGTAGAAGCTGTCCCAACTAAAAGAGCCACAGCCAATCACACTGCAAAGGTCTTGTGTAAGGATTACATTCCCCGATGGGGAGTCCAGAGTAGCATTGACTCAGATCAGGGAACACACTTCACAGGTGCTGTCTGCCAAGAAGTCTGTAGGTTACTGAACATTACGTGGGATTTACACTGTCCTTATCATCCACAATCATCAGGACAAGTAGAGCGAATGAATCGAACTCTGAAACAACAGCTTGCCAAATATCACCAAGAAGGATCACCATGGCCCCAGGCACTACCAATAGTGCTATGTAGCATTAGGGCAACCCTGAACAGAACTACAGGTCTAAGCCCATTTCAAATTATAACAGGAAGACCCATGTCGCTGCCAGGAACTATCGATTTACGGAAAGCTGATGTTCACTTAATGAGTGACACTTTGTTATCATACTGTCAGAACCTAACCAATGCTATTAGTTCTGTTTCTCGACAGGTATCGGCAGCTTGGGGTAATCCACCCGAAGGAGGACACGACATTATCCCGGGAGTCTGGGTGTATGTGAAAAAGTTGCATAAAGAACTTTTGGGTGCCAAGTGGGAGGGACCTCATCAAGTATTATTGACCACCCAGGCAGCTGTTAAAGTCCAAGGAAAGAAAGCCTGGATCCACACTTCACACGTTAAACAAGCACCCGTAACTGAAGCTGAAATCTAATAAGGACAATTACTTTTTGCGAAAATGTATAAATTTACTGCATTACTGATTGTAGGTATTCTAGGCATAGGCCTACTTCTTACTAGCCGACCCTCTGTACCAAAGGGAAATAGTAGGGTAGCAAGGGAATTACATGTAAATACCTTTTTATATATATCATACATTTATGCCAAACAAGGTAACATTTCGAGTTGTTGGGTGTGTGCGCATATTCCTATTCACTCAAAGGGAGGGATTCCCTTGAGGCCAGTTCCCTTGAATATCTCGGAAATGGCTGAGTGGATAATTAATCAAAACAAAACAGGCAATGCGTTTCAGGATTCGGAGAACTGGGCACGTAAATGGAAGTCAGCAGGTTACAATCTGACTACCTTTGAAGGGGGATACCAACCGTGCTACAATAATTCCAAACGGCCCCCATTTTTTGTTATCACTAATACAACGGGAATAGGAAGACCGGGGGAATCCGTCTGTCTGATTAGAAACATTAAAGGAGGCCAAAATATGGGGTGTAGCAACTGCTCCCGGAATTATAATGTAACCAAGCCACGGAACCGTCCAAACTGGGCCGATGTGGGAATTTTTAAACGCACCAGGGATTCTGAATAAAAAAGATGGAAAAGCTTGGACAGGCCCCGGAGTGTTGCTGACAAAGAAACAGCTAACATTCATTGCCTATAATGGCACCTATTGGGTGTGTGGCCACAAGGCCTACCCTTGGCTGCCCCAGAATTGGACGGGATCCTGCTATTTAGCCTACATTGTGCCTTATATGTATCATATAGAGTCACTGTCGGAACATTTACACTGTCCTAAGAGAGCTATCACAGAAACAGAGAGGTTCTTTGCCATTCTGATCCCCGGGTATGGGACCACCAGACTGGCAAGGGAATCCATTAACATGGCATCCGTTGTGCAACGGGTAGCCAATGATACCTCAGAGGCCCTAGTTAAAATCAATGCAGAAATGGTAGCAATCCGCTCAGTAGCCCTACAGAATAGACTGGCCCTTGATTCCATCCTGGCTGAAAAGGGAGGTACTTGCGCCCTACTCGGAACTGAGTGTTGCACATATATCCCAGATAGCTCCGAAGAAATGACCCACTTAGCGGAGCATATCCAAAAGGAGGTAGAAAAACTTAAGCAACCCCCATCATTCACTTTGTGGAGTGGAGCCACTGAATGGCTAGGTTCAATAGGAACTTCATTGGTGGAAGGTTTAATTCTATTTGTTGTAATTGTTTTATTTATATTGTTTGATTATGTTGATTAAAATGTTGTTGCGACCAGGCGGCTGTAGCTGCTGTCCCGCAGGTGAGACACCTTGCAGGTCCCAGCAGACCGTCTGTACGTGGCACAGGGGTATATTATGCTTAAGGGAAGGTTGTTTACTGGTTGAATTAAGATATTGATTTGGATTAAATTGGAATAAGGTTAATCAACCTACTAAAACCAGACTTCCATTGTGGCCACGATGGAATTCAGATTGGTGTAAATTTGTGTGGAAGTTACTAGTCCGGACTTGTGGTGAAACACATCAACAAATTTTAGAAGGAAACTCTATTAACATGTATGAAATTATTTTTTAGAATGTTTAACCAGTGATACCTGATGTTTTATGATTCAGTTTGTGAAAGAATCAAAGGGGGGATTGATAGAGAATTCAAGCTCTGCAGCCCGGCTGCAGTTTTGAAAAAACACAGACCACACTGCATTAAGTCATCAATCAACTTGACATTTTAGGACCTTTGGGTAGCGAGCCAATTAAAGGTTAACAGACTATTAATTGAGCCAATGTCAAAGAAGGAGAGTTCTTTTCTGTAAACTGATCAGGTATATAAACAGCCATTTTGGCCATGTGGTCTCAGAAGGACAATGGTCTGGCTTAACGCCAAGAGCTTGTTGCTGCTGCCAGAATAAAATTACATTAAAACTACAACCAGAGTTCGTATTTCATTGGAAATTAAGAGATCTAACAAGAGGATTTCCTGGAGTGTATAAGAGATGGATTTCTAGATCAATATGGAACCAACTGGAGAGCAGGCCATCCTAGACTGGGTCTTGTGTAATGAGAAAGGACTAATTAGCAATCTTGTGCGAGACCCCTTGGGGAAGAGTGACCATGATATGGTAGAACTCTTCATTAAGATGGAGTGTGACAGTTAATTCAGAGACTAGGGTCCTGAACTTAAAGAAAGGTAACTTCGATGGTATGAGATGTGAATTGGCTAGGATAGACTGGCAAATGATACTTAAAGGGTTGACGGTAGATAGGCAATGGCACACATTTAAAGATCACATGGATGAACTACAACAATTGTACATCCCTGTCTGGCGTAAAAATAAAACAGGGAAGGTGGCTCAACCGTGGCTAACAAGGGAAATTAAGGATAGTGTTAAATCCAAAGGAAGAGGCATATAAATTGGCCAGGAAAAGCAGTAAACCTGAGGACTGGGAGAAATTTCGAATTCAGCTGAGGAGGACTAAGGGTTTAATTAGAAGTGGGGGGTGAAATAGAGCATGAGAGTAAGCTTGCAGGGAATATAAAAACTGATTGCAAAAGCTTCTATAAATATATGGAGAGAAAAAGATTAGTGAAGACAAATGTAGGTCCCTTGCAGTCAGAATCAGGTGAATTCATTATGGGGAACAAGGAAATAGCAGACCAATTGAACAAATACTTTGGTTCCGTCTTCACTGAGGAAGACACGAATAACCTCCCGAAAATACTAGGGGACCGAGGGTCTAGCGAGAAGGAGGAACTGAGGGAACTCCTTATTAGTCAGGAAATGGTGTTAGGGAAATTGATGGGATTGAAGGCCAATAAATCCCCAGGCCTGATAGTCTGCATCCCAGAGTACTTAAGGAAGTGGCCCTAGAAATAGTGGATGCATCGGTGGTCATTTTCCAACATTCCATGAACTTTGGATCAGTTCCTATGGACTGGAGGGTAGCTAATGTAACCCCACTTTTTAAAAAAAAGGAGAGAGACAGAAAACAGGGAATTATAGACCGATTAGTCTGACATCAGTAGTGGGGAAAATGCTGGAATCAATTATTAAAGATGTAATAGCAACGCATTTTGAAAGCAGTGACATGATCAGTCCAAGTCAGCATGGATTTATGAAAGGGAAATCAAGCTTGACAAATCTTCTAGAATTTTTTTGAGGATGTAACTAGTAGAGTGGATAAGGGAGAACCAGTGGATGTTGTGTATTTGGACTTTAAAAAGGCTTTTGAGAAGGTCCCATACAAGAGATTAGTGTGCAAAATTAAAGCACATGGGATTGGGGGTAATGTATTGACATGGATAGAGAACTGGTTGACAGACAGGAAGCAAAGAGTGGGAATAAACAGGTCCTTTTCAGAATGGCAGGCAGTGACTAGTGGGGTACCGCAAGGTTCAGTGCTGGGACCCCAGCTATTTACAATATATATATATAATATAAATGATTTAGAGAAAGGAATTGAATGTAATATCTCCAAGTTTGCAGATGACACTAAGCTGGGTGGCGGTGTGAGCTGTGAGGAGGATGCCAAGAGGCTGCAGGGTGACTTGGACAGGTTATGTGAGTGGGCAAATGCATGGCAGATGCAGTATAATGTGGATAAATGTGAGGTTATCCACTTTGGTGGCAAAAACAGGAAGGCAGATCATCTGAATGGTGACAGATTAGTAAAAGGGGAGGTACAAGAAGACCTGGGTGTCATGGTACATCAGTCATTGAAAGTAGGCATGCAGGTACAGCAGGCGGTGAAGAAAGCAAATGGCATGTTGGCCTTCTAATGAGAGGATTTGAGTATAGGAGCAGGGAGATCTTGCTGCAATTGTACAGGGCCTTGAATATTGTGTTCAGTTTTGGTCTCCTAATCTGAGGAAGGACATTCTTGTTATTGAGGGAGTACAGCGAAGGTTCACCAGACTGATTCCCGGGATGGCAGGACTTACATATGAGAGACTGGATCGACTGGGCTTGTATTCACTGGAATTTAGAAGAATGAATGAATGAGAGGGGATCTCATAGAAGCATATAAAATTCTGACGGGATTTGAGAGGTTGGATGCAGGAAGAATGTTCCCGATATTGGGGAAGTCCAGAACCAGGGGTCACAGTCTAAGGATAAGGGGTAAGCCATCTAGGACCGAGATGAGGAGAAACTTTTTCCACTCAGAGAATTGTGAACCTGTGGAATTCTCTACCACAGCAAGTTGTTGAAGCCAGTTCGTTGAATATATTCAAAAGGGAGTTAGATGTGGCCCTTACGGCTAAAGGATCAAGGAGTATGGAGAGAAAGCAGGAAAAGGATACTGAAGTCGCATGATCAGCCATGATCATATTGAATGGTGGTACAGGCTCAAAGGGCTGAATGGCCTGCTCCTGCACCTATTTTCTATGCCATGTGACGGAGGTGCAAGGAGCAGGAAGGTCCTAAAGTTTGATGAGGGGCTGATGCTGCCATGGTCAAGGTCAAAGGGGTCATTGTGCTGGGTCTCAGGGATAAGCAGGTGTGTGGGAAAAGGAGGCAAATCAAGGTGCCAATACCAGGAATCAGCCAGAGTTCCCCATCACTATTCGATGCTGCTGTTGCTGCTGTGTGTGTGTCAGATTGGGACTCAGTCACATAAAATGACTGGTGCCATCTGAAAAATTGGGGGCATGATGTGAAATTGTTGAACTCAATGTCGAGTCTGGAAGGCAGTTTTAGAGGATTCTGATATTCCCATGACACCTCTCCAGACCCCTTCTTTACCTGTACCATTACCATTACCTTTTGTCTTGCACCATCACACCTTTTGCCATTTAATCTCCCATCTTCCCTCCTCTCCCTTCTTTACCTGCCTCTGGACTTGCTTAAAACCTGCAGCATCTCTAACTTTTTCCAGTTCTGACAAAACATTGACCTGAAACATTAACTGTCTGTTAGAGGGGGGGGGGGGGGGGGGGGGGGGGGGTGAAGAAAAGCATCGGAAGGCTTTCCTTTAACTAACATGAAAGCAACGTCCATTCAGTCCCACAAAGCTCACTCCATTCTAGAGTCCATGTATAAATATGCCATCACAGATTCCCCAACTTTAAAGAAGTACTATCACGACCTTGCCTACTCAAACAGGAGTTACTTTTATTGGTATCGCTCGTTAAGCACCTTGGGGAAGTTTCACTACATTAAGTTCGCAAAGTTGTTAATATCACCATTATCAATCCTTGTGTGGAAAACACATTTTCATCTTTTGTGACATATTTTAAAGTGGTGGAAACCCTTTTTATGGAACAGTTATTGTTGACTAACAAGTTAACAGTCTGCCTGAAAAATAGAAAAATTAGGCACTTGAGGTCTTCAACATGCATGCCCTGGGCCCCTATTCATGAAAGGCGAACAGAGTCCCACGAGAATAACCTTGCATATATACCAAAGACTGTGTCTAAGAACATGCTGAAAGAACTACAGACAATTTAAGCAGTTAATCCAGTAGCACATACCGTAAATGTGGTTATTGTACTGAATTGTCCCACCAGTTTCAAAATAGGACCCTTCACACGGTTACTGTTAAACATAGTAGTTTATATTTATCTACAGTAAAATCGATAACTCCTTTTCCACCTAATTGATCCAAGTTTCTCTGAAAACACCACCTTACATTTATATAGCACCTTTAATGTAGTAAAACTTCTCCAGAGGCTTCACAGGAGCGTTATCAAAACAAAATTTGACACCACACCATACAAGGAGATATTAGAATAGGTGACCAGAAAGCTTGGTCAAAGAGGTAAGTTTTAAGGAGCAGAGAGAGGCAGAGGTTTAGGGAGGGAATTCCAGAGTTTAGGGCATAAAGAGCTGAAGCCATGGCTGCCAATCATGCAACGAAGGAAATCAGGAATGCCCATGAGGCCAGAATTAGAGGAACGCAGAGATCTTGGAGGGTTGGAAGAGGTTAGAGATAGGGACGGGCGAGGCCATGGAATCGGTCTCCTTTCCACCAGTTATCTGCCCACTACTTCCTACTGCTTGCGTCAGATTGTTATGATCCACCACAGCACAATAGATAAGACCTGCGTGATGTTTGCTCCTAAAGGAGAGGGCTGCATCAGCGTCAGGTGTACGGATTTACAGGTTTAGGACAAACCCACATCTTTCTGATCCAAAAGTGAGAGACTACAATCCCAAACAATTGATCATAAATGGCAATGGTCAAGGCAAGCGTGTGGTCAGAGAGAGTGTGTGGAACTAAACAAGAACAGCTCTATGCAGAAGGTATGGCTCCGGTTGCTTTCCTCATCAATCACAATTTGAAAACTGCATTCAATGTTTGGCAAATAGCAGCTTCTGAATGCAATATGTGGCAATAGAAAGTGAATGCATTGGTTGTCATCTTCCAAAATTCCATAGATTCTAGAACAGTTCCCACAGATTGGAAGGTAGCTAATGTAATCCCACTATTTGAGAAAGGTGGGAGAGAGAAAACTACAGACCAGTTAGCCTGACATCAGTAGTAGGGAAAATGCTAGAATCTATTATAAAAGGACATGGTAACAGGGCAGTTAGAAAATAATAATAAGATTGGGCAGAGTCAACACAGATTTATGAAAGGGAAAGCATGTTTAACAAATCTGTTGCGTCTTTTGAGGTTGTAACTAGCAGAATAGATAAGGGGGAGGGGGAACCAGTGGATATGGTGTATTTGGATTTTCAGGAGGCATTCGTTAAGATGCCACACAAGGGGTTATTAAACAAAATCAGGGCTCATGGGATTGGGGGTAATATACACTGGAATGGATTGAGGATTGGTTAACGATTCAGAAAACAGAGTAGAAATAAACGGGTCATTTTTGGGTTGGCAGGCTGTAACTAGTGGGAATCGGTGTTTGGGCCCCAGCTATTCACAATCTATATCAATGATTTGGATGAGGGGACCAAATGTAATATATCCAGGTTTGCTGATGATACTAAGCTAGGTGGGAATGTAAGTTGTGAGGAGGATGCAGAGAGACTTCAAGGGGATATAGACAGGCTAAGTGAGTGGGCAAGAACATGGCAAATGGAATATAATGTGGAATAATGTGAAGTTATCCACTTCTGTAGGAAAAATAGAAAAGTAGAGTATTTTTAAATGGTGAGAGATTGGGAAATATTGGTGTTCAGAGGGACCTGGGGGTCCTTGTACACGGATCACAAAGTTAACATGCAGGTACAGCAAGCAATTAAGAAAGCAAATGTTATGTTGGCCATCATTACAGGAGGATTTGAGTACAAGAGTAAAGACGGCTTAGTGCAATTTTATATGGCCCTGGTGTGACTACACCTGGAGTATTGTGCAGTTTTAGTCTCCATACCCAAGGAAGGATATAGTTGCCACAGAGGGAGTGCAAGAGAGGTTCACCAGATTGATTCCTGGGATGGGGGATTGTCCTATGAGGAGAGATTGAGTAGACTAGGCCGATATTCTCTAGAGTTTAGAAGATTGAGAGGTGATATTGAAACATACAAAATTCTTACAGGGCTTGACAAGGTTGATGCAGGGAGGATGTTTCCCCCAGGCTGGGGAGTCTAGAACCAGGGGTCACAGTCTCAGGATAAGGAGTCGGCCATTTAGGACTGAGATGAGGAGGAATTTCTTAGGGTAGTGAATCATTGCAATTCTCTACCGCAGAGGACTGTGGAGGCTCAGGTGTTGAGTTTCAACATCAACAACAACCTTGTATTTATACAGCGTCTGTAACATAGTAAAACGTCCCAAGGTGCTTCACAGGAGCGTTTAAAAACAAAACAAATACATGTGAAACCGAGCCACAAGAAAAAATTACAGCAGATGATCAAAAGCTTGATCAAAGAGGTAGGTTTTAAGGAGCATCTTAAAGGGTGAAAGAGAGGTAAAGAGGCTAAGAGGTTTAGAGACTTCCAGAGCTTGGAGCCCAAAAAGCTGAAGGAACGGCCACCAATGGTTGAGCAGTTATAATCAGGGATGCTCAAGAGGGCAGAATTTGAAGAGTGTAGACATGTCGGGGGTTGTGAGGCTGATGGAGATTACAAGAGATAGGATGGGGGGAGGCCATGGAGGCATTTATGAACAAGGATGAGGATTTTGAAATCGAGGCGTTGTTTAACCGGGAGCCAGTGTAGGTTGGCGAGCACAAGGGTGACGGATGAGCGAGACCTGGTGCGAGTTATGACATGGGCTGCCGTGTTTTGGATGACCTCAAGTTTATGGGAAGGTCAGCCAGGAGTACATTGGAGTAGTCAAGTCTAGAGGCAACAAAGGCACGGATGAGGGCTTCAGTAGCAGATGAGCTGAGGCAGGGGTGGAGACGGGCGATGTTATGGAGGTGGAAATAGGCTAGAGATAGAGATCTATAGGTTTGTGGATATTAAGTGAATCAAGGGATATGGGGGTAGAGCAGACAGGTGGAGTTGAGGTAGAAGATCAGCCATGATCTCATTCAATGGCAGAGCAGGCTCGAGGTTTTTTTTTCTTCCAGATAGCCAAATTGTTTTTGCACAGATTTTACATTTCAATTTGAAGAGCCTTCCTGAACTCACGCAATCTCGACAGGGCCGGGGGTGGGGTGGGGAGTGGCAGCAGCAGCTTTGTGGGTGAGGCCTCATCCAGCCACAATGAATCTTAGAGATCTTGGAAAACACCAAGGCAAGTGGTCTTGGGTGTAACTCACTTTGTTTAAAGTTCCAGAATCTATTGGGCTGGTCTGGCCGATTTTGCCCACATTGCACAGATATTGATTACGGGCCAATGTACTGACACAGTTGGTAATCCAAATCACTAAACCATTGCACCACCAAAAAAACGGTCAGTCAGGGTTTTCTGTTCCTGATTGCTTCCAGCCACTTTTGCTGCAAAGCAGCCATGTCTGGACATCTTGCTAACACTCCCTGCCGAGACTCACTGGCCTGGATTCCAGCACCAGCCAGCACCCATAGACCCCAAGCACCGATGGGACCCAAACTCTAGCACCCATGGACCCCCAGCATGCATCAGCACTTATGGAACCCATACTCTAGCACCCATGGTTCCCCAGCATGTGTCAGCACCCATGGAACCCCAGCACCCAGCACCAGACAGCACCCATGGAACCCCAGCATGTGTCAGCACCCATGGAACCCCAGCACCCAGCACCAGACAGCACCCATGGAACCACAGCACGTGTCAGCACCCATGGAACCACAGCACGTGTCAGAACCCATGGAACCCGTATTCCAGCACCCAAGGAACCCCAGCATGCGCCAGCACCCATACTCCAGCACACATGGTACCCCAACATGTGTCAGCACCCATGGAACTCCAGTACCAGCCCACATCTTCGGGACAGAAGAGGAAAACCGAGACGGTTATAAAGCAAGAACAAACCAAGAAAGACATCTCTGAAATTCCTTCCCAGGTTGCTTCCTAAACGTTTTTAGAAGGGTGTGGGGTCAGTGGGACGACATATCAAGATTAGATAAATCACGTCTCCTGAAAGTGCACACATAACTCCTGCACATTCTGTGGCAGCCAAACCCAAGTGCAGAATTTACAGAACTCTGTGTTAATCTGTCCATTTTAAAATCAATTTGAAAATATTCCTTAGTTACAAGGAAGCTGTCATGATAAATTAAGACACAATATAGGATCAAGTTCTGATGAATTTGCAGTAAGTTGCTGCTTTTTGAACCTTTACCCCTTCCAACACAAAATAAAACTTTTACGCCTTCCTACTGAAAGATGCTTTCATTACACCATCTGAACTGCATTTAAACCCAGGTTTCACAGCTTTAACAACCTGTGCTGTCACCGAAACCAAATAGTCCCCGCTTTATCCAATAATTCATAATGTCTCGTAAATCTATCCTTCCTGCCACCCAGTGGCAAAGTTTGAACTTTACATCCACACGTGCAACTCGATGATCAAGTTTATCCTTAATTGCAAAACACTGTACAACAAAGGCATGCAACCTGCAGCTCGCAGCACACATGCAGCTCCTGAACCTGGCCAATTTATTCCTGTATTTCTTGCTCGCTGACTTGTCCTGTTTGTGGCTCCTTAACTGATAGACAAATTCTAAACCAAGATCTGTTGGCATCTGCAACTTGAGATATAAAGAACAACTTGTATTTATTGTATTTAGTGCCTTTAATGTAATAATATGTCTAAAAGGAGCTTCATAAAACAAAATTTGACACTGAGCCAGATAAGGCGATATTAGGCAGATGACCAAAAGCTTGGTCAAAGAGGTAGGTTTTGAAGAAAGATTTGGATTTATATAGCGCCTTTCACAATCACCGGATGTCTCAAGGAGTATTTTAAAGGAGTAAGGAGTGGAAGAGAGGTGGAGGTGCTTAGGGATGGAATTCCAGAGCTTAGAGCCTTGAATTGTGGGGCTGGAGGAGGTTACAGAGGTAGGGAGGGGCGAGGCTATGGAGGGTTTAGAAAACAAGAATGCGAATTTTAAAATTGAGGCATTACTTAACTGGGAGCCAATGCAGGTCAGCGAGCACAGGGGGTGATGGGTGAACGGAATTTGGTGCGAGCTAGGATACGGGCAGCAGAGCTTTGGATCACCTCAAGTTTCTGTAGAGTAGAATTGAGAGGCCAACCAGGAATGTGTTGGAATAGTCAAGTCTGGAGGTAACAAAGGCATGGATGAGGGTTTCAGCAGCAGATGAGCTGAGGCAGGGGCAGAGATGGGCAATGTTATGGAGGTGAAAATAGGCGGTCTTAGTTATGCTGCAAATGTGTGGTCGAACACTCATTTCACAATCAAATATGACACCAAGATTGTGAACAGTGTGGTTCAGCCTCAGACAAATGTTGAGTGGGATGGAGTCTGTGGCTATAGAACAGAGTTTATGGCGGGGACCGAAGACAATGGCTTCAGTCTTTCCAATATTTAACTGGAGGAAATTTCTGCTCATCCAGTACTGGATGTTGGATAAGCAGTCTGATCATTTAGAGGCAGCGGAGGAGTCGACAGAAATGGTGGTGAGGTAGAGCTTGGTGTCGTCAGTGTACATGTGGAACCCAATGCTGTTTTCAGATGATGTCGCCAAGGGGCAACATGTAGATGAGAGGAGGGGGCCAAGGATAGATCCTTGGCGATTACCAGAGTTAACGATGCGGGGACGGGAAGAGAAGCCGTTGTAGGCGAGTCTCTGGCTACGATTAGATAGATAAGAATGGAACCAGGCGAGTGCAGTCCCACCCAGCTGGACGATGGTGGAGAGGCGTTGGAGGAGAATGGAGTGGTCAACTGTGTCACAGGCTGCAGACAGGTCGAGAAGAACGAGGAGCGATAGTTTACCTTTATCACGTCACAAAGGATGTCATTTGTGACTTCGGTAAGAGCCGTTTCAGTACTGTGGCGAGGTGAAAACATGGAGCTCCGGGAAAGAGGATGAAGGATTTGGGATGTGACAACACACTCAAGGACTTGAGAGGAAAGGGAGGCTGGAGTTGGGGCGGCAGTTTGCAAGGACACAGGGATCAAGGGTGGTTTTATTTATTTATTTTTTTTTTTAAATAGGAGAGGGGTACAGTATCAGAGATCATCAGTTAACATCAGCCAACATGGGAACCAGAAAATGAATTTGTCGGTCAAGTTTAGTGGGAATAGGGTTGAGGGAGCAGGATGCAAGTCTCATGGACAAGATGAGCGCGGAGAGGTCATGAGGGAGAAGTGGAGCAAGGTGCGAGTTCAGGGCTATGCAAATGAACAAACTTTCAATGTATTGCCCTCGTTTCTCCCCCCCCCCCCCCCCACCGCTCCAACGTACACATCGTGCAACCCAGGAGGGGAAAAAGCAGAAACATATACGGGAAGTTGACAAGCAGCTTAATATAATTGCAAGTTTGCTTGTTCCAGTCACAAACTGAAATAAAAGCAGAAGAGGAGCCTCACTCGGACTTCAAATCAGCACCATTTAACTAGACTGGCTCCATGGATTTTATCAGAGACCAGCGAGTGGTGACTCAGCTGTGCCGAGACATACAGCAAGCTGCCTGTGTTGCCATTTGCCCATTGCACATCTGTGTTTACAAGAGGAACAGGAAGTGTATTTTTAGATCTCGCCCCTCTCTACCACCCTGCCCCACCCCCTCTCCCAGGTGGACCAATGATTCATTTTACCTTCTAGTCCTGCGACTGGAATTTTTAGCTCAGCCTTTACCAGAACAGGAAAACTCTAAACAGTGCACAAACTCTTCAATAATCACTACAAGCCCATCATCTCCGACCGTGCCAATTCAATGCTGCACTTTTCTGCTTTTTATAAACAAAGAAACCTGCCCAATCTGCATCATAAAATGGTGAGTCTTTGAATTTTCCTCTCGTTTCTCCTAAACGATAAAAACATTGCAGTATTCCAGATCCGACATCATTGTGTTGCTATCACAACCCAGCTCACCAACTCCTACTTGGACTCATTCTGTCCCAGACCCAAAAACCACAAAATCCTTCACATTGATGGGCAGCTCTTCTTTTTGTAAATCGGGAAGTAACGGCTAAGCAACAGCACGTTTGAAACATAGAAACATAGAAAATAGGTGCAGGAGTAGGCCATTCGGCCCTTCTAGCCTGCACCGCCATTCAATGAGTTCATGGCTGAACATTCAACTTCAGTACCCCATTCCTGCTTTCTCGCCATACCCCATTGGTGCGGTCCTGCGCTTGGATTCTTTCCCAAAGTTTCACAAGAAAATATACAACTGAAAAGGAATACGGCATTATTGTTTCCATTCTACAAAACCAATTCAAAACTAAATAGAGCAGATCGTATTTGCAAACAATGCCAGTAAGCTGATGAAGATCAGTCCCAATTCCCCATTTACACTGCAGACCAACTGGACAACACCAAGTCCATCTGACAGACAGCTCAGGCCACCTTGACCAACTGCCCTAAGGGCGCTTCTCCATTGCAGAATTGCAGCCAAAAGAGGAGGCACGGTCTCCCTCGGTCAGCTGCCCCACAGATCCAGGGGAAGGGAGATATCAATCTGCTACACAGAGTGACGATCACAGCTTCTGTAAATGTGCTCCATAGTTCCATAGGCCAAGGACACATCAGGGCTGTGGGATTAGCCTGGAATGTTACAGCAAAGATCTGGCAGACATATTTGGTGAAATTGCCTCCTTCTGCACTGTGAACTTTGAAGATGCTTTCCTCACATGTGCTCAAACAATTGACCAAAACTTAAAACACGAGGTATAAAGGAGGCTTATGAATTAATAATCTACCTTGGCTCCCTTTTAGGCTATCTGAATGAAGCACGAGTTCTCCATCCGGCACTTCAACATTCCCGCTACATCTACACTGCTTCACAATACCAGGTGTGCCTGCTTTAGTCCATGTTAACTTGAGCAGAGAAAAAGATTAAAATCAGGCAAAGCGTGAAATTCATAGGGACTGTCTCACTGTCACAACCAGTTATTTTTTTTTTTAAAAAGCACGGAAAGAAAAAGTGCCTTTATTTATTAATCTTGGAATATTTAAGTGTTGAATATCACAAGGGAGTTTACTTACCCAGATGTAATTGGGTTTACAAGTGTATTTGTTGAGCAGCCCTCTACCTGATATCGCAATTTACAAACTGTTCAAAAACATCAAGGTCGGGAAAAAGTTTGTTTAAGAATCTCTAAACCCTTCGAAATGTGATTCCTCACTAGCTGCTAACACTTTTTTCACCCAAAAAGATTTCCCACTAGCCCTCGAAACTTGCTTCTGCCTCCGACTGGGCGACAGGAGGCAGGCAGAAGAACCAGAGCAAGTTAAAAATGTAAAACTAAATTTGGTTTGGTTAAAGTTACACAGGGCCTCAAGGCTCAGAGGTCCCAAATATGAATGAAGTCTGGGTGTGTCCCTCAGCAGCAACCCACTACTAATGGAACTTTGGGACAGGAGTCTCCATACGCTCAGACTGCTTGTCCGACATCCAGCACGGGATGAGTAGAAATTTCCTCCAATTAAATAAAGGGAAGACCGAAGCCATTGCCTTCGGTTCACGCCACAAACTCCTTTCCTTTGCCACTGATTCGATCTCTCTCCCCGGCAACTGTTGAAGGTTAACCAAGTCTGTTTACAATTGAGCTCCCTACCTCATATCTGTTCGATCACCAATACCACCCATTTCCACCTTCGTAATAGCGCCCCATCTCCGCCCTTGCCTCAACTTATCTGCTGCCAAACCCTCATCCATGCCTTTATCACCTCTAGATTGGACTATTCCAACACTTCATGCTGGCCTCCCAAGTTCTTCCCTCCCTAACTTGGTGATCCAAAACTCTGCTGCCCGTTTCCGAACACACACCAAGTCCCACTCACCCATCACCCAGTGCTCCCTGACACGCAACGCATCGATTTTAAAATTCTCATCCTCATTTTCAAATCTCTCCACGGCCTGGCCCCTCCTCATCTCTAATCTCCTCCAGCTGTATAATCCCCCTAGACCTTTGCGCTCCACCTATTCTGGCCTTTTGAACATCCCCAATTTTAATTGTTCCACCATTGGCAGCTATGCCTTCAGCTACCTAGGCCCCAAGCTCTGGAATTCCCACCCTAAATCTCTCCACTTCTCTTTCCTCCTTTAAGACGCTCCTTAAAACTTACCTCTTTGACCAAGCTTTTGGTCATCTGCCCGAACATCTCCTTATGTGGCTCAGTGTCAATTCTTTTTGTAGCGCTCCTGTGAAGCGCCTTCGGACGTTTTATTACATTAAAAGCACTATATAAATATAATTTGTTGTTAATTAGGCCATTTAGCCCTAGTGCTTGTCCCATCATTCAATCAGATCATGGCTGATCTGTACTTAACTCCATTTATCTGCCCTTGCTCCATATCCCGATACATTTACCTAATAAAATGGCACACTCAGTATTGAAAGTTTCAATTGATCCAGCCGTTTGAGTGAAAAGTGCTTCCTGATTTCACTCCTAAAAGGCCCAGCTTGAATCTTGTTGCCCCCTTGTTCTGGATTCCCACACCAGAGGAATTAGTATCCCTCTATCACCCTATTGAATCCTTTCCGCATTTTGAACACCTCAATTAAATCACCTCTCAATTTTCTAAACTAAAGGGAATAAAAGCAAAGTTTATTCTACTTGCCTTCATAATTTAATCCTCATTCTGGTGACTATGCACTGTACCCTTTCCAAATATATCCTTCCCAAGATCGGTGCTCAAAACTGAACGCAGTACTCCAGATGCGGTACAGGTGAAGCATCATTTCCACACTTATTGAATTCGAAGCACATTGAGATAAAGGTCAACATTCCATTAGCCTTTTTGATTAATGTTTGTACCACTAGGTTTGTGACGTGTATCCATCGACACCCAAATCCCTTTGCTTCGCCACAGCTTCTAGTCTCTCACTCAGAAAATATTAGGAACACAGGAACAGGAGGCCTCGAACATGCTCCGCCATTCAATTAGATCATGTCTGATCTACATCTAAACTCCATTTTCCTGGATACACTTACTTAACATCTATTGATCAGTCTCAGAAGCTCCAATTGTCCACAGGCTCATGGAGAGACAAAGTTCCAGATTTCCACGACCCTGTGAGAAATGTGCTTCCTGATTTTGCTCCTGAATGGCCTAGCTCTAAACCTCCCCGCACCCCCCCCCCCCCCACCAGAGGACATAATCCCTCTGCATATCAAACCTTTTAAAATCTTAAATACCTCGATCAGATCACCCAGTCTTCTAAACTCAGGGAATACAAGCCAACTTTATGCAATGTGTCCTCAAAATGTAACCCTCTAAGCCCCGGTATCATTAGAATGTGTCCTTCTCAAATCCAGAGTGGATGACTTCACACTTCCTGACAGCAAACTCCATCTGCCATAGTTTTGCCCAGTTAGTCGCTTGATGTTCATTTGTAACTTCCTCCTCCAACTTACTGTGCCTCTGAACAGCATCATCTGTAAACTTAGATATACAAGTCTGTTCCTTCATCCAAGTCATTAATATATACAGTGAAAGACTGAAGCTTTTCACCATATATAGGAATGCACTGCAATGTTGGAGCACAAGCACATGGAGTTACAGTGGAAGCAGAGGCTCAATGCCCCACCTTATTAAATTATCAGTTGCACCACTGTGGGACGATGTCAAACTTAGTCCCTAACTAAGGAAGCTGGGAGAGTGTGTCCCAAGCCTGCTCAAATGGCTCTGTGCTGCACTGGCAAAGGCCCGGAAAGAGTAAAAGGACCATCCAGCTCTGTGGCTGTTCCTTCACAGTCCCAATCGTGAGTACCATGTAGTTAAAACATGCTCAAGTAATGTAGACCCGGAGCTCCAACACCTTGTACTTTGAGCTGCAGAATAACGATTCATCCTGCAGTTACTCACACAGCAACTCGAAGATTTAGAAACATAGAAAATAGGTGCAGAAATAGGCCATTCGGCCCTTCGAGCCTGCACCGCCATTCAATGAGTTCATGGCTGAACATGCAACTTCAGTACCCCATTCCTGCTTTCTCACTATACCCCTTGATTCCCCTAGTAGTAAGGACTACATCTAACTCCTTTTTGAATATATATAGTGAATTGGCCTCAACAACTTTCTGTGTAGAGAATTCCACAGGTTCACCACTCTCTGGGTGAAGAAGTTTCTCCTCATCTCGGTCCTAAATGGCTGACCCCTTATCCTTAGACTGTGACCCTTGGTTCTGGACTTCCCCAACATTGGGAACATTCTTCCTGCATCTAACCTGTCTAAACCCATCAGAATTTTAAACGTTTCTATGAGATCCCCTCTCATTCTTCTGAACCCCAGTGAATACAAGCCCAGTTGATCCAGTCTTTCTTGATAGGTCAGTCCCGCCATCCCGGGAATCAGTCTGGTGAACTTTCGCTGCACTCCCTCAATAGCAAGAATGTCCTTCCTCAAGAGCAAGAATGTTCTTCCTCAAGTTAGGAGACCAAAACTGTACACAATACCCCAGGTGTGGCCTCACCAAGGCCCTGTACAACTGTAGTAACACCTCCCTGCCCCTGTACTCAAATCCCCTCGTTATGAAGGCCAACATGCCATTTGCTTTCTTAACTGCCTGCTGTACCTGCATGCCACCCTTCAATGACTGATGTACCATGACACCCAGGTCTCGTTGCCCCTCCCCTTTTCCTAATCTGTCACCATTCAGATAATAGTCTGTCTCTCTGTTTTTACCACCAAAGTGGATAACCTCACATTTATCCACATTATACTTATGCCATGCATTTGCCCACTCACCTAACCTATCCAAGTCACTCTGCAGCCTCATGGCATCCTCCTCACAGCTCACACTGCCACCCAACTTAGTGTCATCTGCAAATTTGGAGATACGACATTTAATCCCCTCGTCTAAATCATTAATGTACAATGTAAACAGCTGGGGCCCCAGCACAGAACCTTGCAGTCCCCCACTAGTCACTGCCTTCTATTCTGAAAAGTACCCATTTACTCCTACTCTTTGCTTCCTGTCTGCCAACCAGTTCTCAATCCACGTCAGCACACTACCCCCAGTCCCATGTGTTTTAACTTTGCACATTAATCTCTTGTGTGGCACCTTGTCGAAAGCCTTCTGAAAGTCCAAATACACCACATCTACTGGTTCTCCCTTGTCCACTCTACTGAAAACATCCTCAAAAAATGCCAGAAGATTTAGCAAGCATGATTTCCCTTTCACAAATCCATGCTGACTTGGACCTATCATGTCACCTCTTTCCAAATGCGCTGCTATGACATCCTTAATAATTGATTCCATCATTTTACCCACTACCGATATCAGGCTGACCGGTCTATAATTCCCTGTTTTCTCTCTTCCCTCCTTTTTTAAAAAGTGGGGTTACATTGGCTACCCTCCACTCCATAGGAACTGATCCAGATCTATGGAATGTTGGAAAATGACTGTCAATGCATCCGCTATTTCCAAGGCCACCTCCTTAAGTACTCTGGGATGCAGTCCATCAGGCCCTGGGGATTTATCGGCCTTCAATTTCCCCAATACAATTTCCCGGCTAATAAGGATTTCCCTCAGTTCCTCCTTCTTACTCGACCCTCTGACCCCTTTTATATCCGGAAGGTTGTTTGTGTCCTCCTTAGTGAATACCGAACCAAAGTACTTGTTCAATTGGTCTGCCATTTCTTTGTTCCCCGTTATAACTTCCCCTGATTCTGACTGCAGAGGACCTAAATTTGTCTTTACTAACCTTTTTCTCTTTACATATCTATAGAAACTTAAGGAAGGATATACTGGCTTTGGAAGGGGTACAGAGACAATTAACTAGGCTGATTCCGCAGAAGAGGGGGTTACCTTATGATGACAGATTGAGTAGACTGGGTCTTTACTTGTTGGGAGTTCAGAAGGATGAGGAGTGATCTTATAGAAACATTTCAAATTATGAAAAGGGATAGACAAGATAGAGGCAGAGAGGTTGTTTCCACTGGTCGGGAAGACTAGAACTAGGGGGCACACAGCCTCAAAATACGGGGGAGCCAATTTAAAATCGAGTTGAGAAGGAATTTCTTCTCCCAGAGGGTTGTGAATCTGTGGAATTCTCTGACCAAGGAAGCAGTTGAGGCTAGCTCATTGAATGTATTCAAGTCACAGATAGATAGATTTTTAACCAATAAGGGAATTAAGGGTTATGGGGAGAGGGCGGGTAAGTGGAGCTGAGTCCATGGCCAGATCAGCCATGATCTTATTGAATGGTGGAGCAGGCTCGAGGGGCTAGATGGCCTACTCCTGTTCCTAATTCTTATGTTCTTATGAAACTTTTGCAGTTCCTCTTAATGTTCCCTGCATAGGCATCGGCAAGTTTCTTGCCAAGGGAATCATCTGGCACATATGGAGGCCACAGAAGGGAAAGGAAAGAAATCATCTTTACTTTAAATACTCATGTGATTACGCAAGTCACACACACTTTAAAAACTACACAACCTTTCATAAAATATCTAACTAATAGCAAATTTAATTTTACCATCAAACTACCACATCTCCCATCCCATGGTGAATCAGAGCTTACGCTGTTGCAGTGAAGTGGGGTAAATTAACATGGTCACTAAAAGAAGTTTGAGAGACTTGCTCAGACAGTAAATCCTCACGTTTCCCAAGAACCAACTGATAAAAAAAAATTTCCCTATTGGATATATTTAACGTGACATGTGCCAACATTCATTGCCCATAGAGATGTATGGGCAATAAATGCCAGCATTGCCAGTGACGCCTACATCACAAGAATGAATTATACACACTTTAGGCAAAACTGATTACAGATAATGCACAGTCCAGATAGCATGAGTTCGTATTCTCCAGATGGACCAGCACACTCTTTACTTGACCAATCTTGCCTCCCTCCCGAGTCAGAATGTGTACTCCCCAATAGCCAAGTGGGTAAGGGTGTCACCCAGCATGGCACGAGAGAGAGCTGGAGATGTAAAATTTCCTACTAGTACTAAGTTAGCCAAGGTAGGGTGCATTCCTTATAATTTAGAAGGTTATGGGGTGAACTGATCAAAAATTTTAAGATATTAAGGGGAACAGATAGAGTAGATAGAGAGAAACTATTTTGGCTGGTTGGGGATTCTAGGACTAGGGGGCAGATTCAGCCCTTTCAGAAATTAGGAAACAACTACACAGAAAGGGTGGCAGAAATTTGGAAATTTCTTCTGCAAATGGCAACTAATGCTAGATCAATTATTAATTTTAAATCTAAGATTGATAGCTTTTTGTTAGCCAAAGGTTTTAAGGGATAGGGGCCAAATGCAGGTATATGGAGTTCGGTCGCAGATCAGCCATGATCTCATTGAATGGCTAAACAGGCTCGATGGGCTCAATGGCTACTCCTGTTCCTGTTCTTATGGTGCCATAGAAACATAGAAAATAGGTGCAGGAGTAGGCCATTCGGCCCCATCGAGCCTGCACCACCATTCAATATAATCATGGCTGACCATGCACTTCAGTACCCCATTTCTGCTTTCTCTCCATAGTGGTGTGTGCCAGTAGTGGGTTTACAATTAGCCTTAGTGTCCTTAAGTTAGAGAATGGAAAATTTATTCGAGATCTTGGCTTAGCTGTGGCATTCTTTAGACCCCTCCACCATACGAATGTATAGATACCCATGGGCCAGACACACACGATTAATGCTTCAACCTGGAACCAATCAAACTGCTTGCCAACAAGAGGCAAGTGTGTGACGTGAGCAGAGAAAAACACTTGAAGCAAATCTGGTAGACTCAGTGATTAAAAATATTAGTGCATCTGATTCTGACATTTAATATCAGGCTTATTCCTGTACTCCACAATACTTTGCTGGCAAAATATTTGCAGCTTTGCAGATTTCGCTCACCTGGAAAGAAGCAATAGGACAAATAATCAATGGAACTACTGCCAAGCAGCAGCTTGGGGGATCAAAGTATAAACGGCCAATTGCTTTATGGGGCTAAAGTGCAAAAAACAGAGATTGGCAGGATTATACACAACAGCATCAGCAACAACCGACGACAACTAAATAAGAACACAAGAAGTAGGAGCAGGAATAGGCCATTCGGCCCCTCGAGCCCGCTCTGCCATTCAGCAAGATCCTGGCTGATGATCTACCGTAACTCCACTTTCCTGCACTATCCCCATTATCACTTGATCCCCTTGATATCCAAAAATGTATCGATCTCCATCTTGAATATACTCAAAGGCTGAGCCCTCCGGGGTAAAGAATTCCAAAAATTCACCGCCCCCAAGTGAAGAAATTTCTCATCAGTCCTAAATGGCCGACCCCTTATTCTGAGACTGTGACCCCTGGTTCTAGATTTCCCAGTCCCGGAAAACATCCTCTCTGCATCTACCCTGTCAAGCCCTGTAAGAATTGTTAATGTTTCAATGAGATCACCACTCATTCATCTAAACTCTAGAGAATATAGGCCTAGTCTACTCAATCTCTCCACATTAGGACAATCCCCCCATCCCAGTAATCAGTCTGGTGAACCTTCGTTGTACTGCCTCAATGGCAAGTATATCCTTCCTTAGGTAAGGAGATCAAAACTGTACACAATACTCCAGGTGTGGTCTCACCAGGGCCATATACAATTGCAGTAAGACATCTTTACTCTTATACTAATTCCTCTTGTAATAAAAGCCAACATACTATTTGCTTTCTTAATAGCTTGCTGTACCTGCATGTTAACTTTCAGTGATTGGTGTACAAGGACACCCAGGTTCCTCTGAACACCAACATTTTCCAATCTCTCACATTTAAAAAAATACTCTGCTGTTCTATTTTTCCTACCAAAGTGGTTAACTTCAAAGTTCTTCATATTTCCATTTGCCATGTTCTTGCCCACTCACTTAGCCTGTCTATATCCCCTTGAAGTCTCTTTGCATCCTCCTCACAACTTACATTCCCACCTAGTTTTGTATCATCAGCAAACCTGGATATATTACATTTGGTCCTCGCATCCAAATCATTGATACAGATTGTGAATAGCTGGGCCCCAGCACCGATCCTTGCGGCACCCCATTCTGCCAACCCAAAAATGACTCGTTTATTCCTACTCTGTTTTCTGTCCGTTAACCAATCCTCAATCCATGCGAGCATATTACCCCCAATCCCCTAAGCCCTAATTTTGTTCAATAACCTTATTGATAGTTTGATGAAAAAATAAGTTTTGTTTTCAATAGATTTGACTGGTCTGTAATTACAGATAGAGCACAACTCTGTTATTGTACTCATCTAAAAAGGAACACAATAGTCATTTAGGTAATTGTTCAGGCAACTACAGGTACTAATAGTAATAAACCTTACTAAACAAAGCACTTCAACAGTTTGCAGTTTCAACTTTTACAAAGATTTCTCTCTAACTTTCTAATAGGGCTAATGTGGAATATGTACCGAACAATATTGCACACCATTGTGTGCATTTTGATTTGGAGTTACAAATTGAAATCTTTAACTATACACTTTATTTTTATTATAAAATCCCCTGCGGCACTCTTTTCACACAAGATATCCCAAGCGCACTTTACAAAGATTCCACACATTATTACAGTATGTAGTTGAGCTATAAAACAAAGTAGATTCAGCAATAGTGCTTAGACCACTTTGTTCATGAAAATCTCGGTTTCTCCAGAAAGCACCAACACTTGGGTATAATTTCACTGGGACCAGTTGCCCTCGTGGCCAGGCTGTGTACACGAAGCAGGATAGTGAACCTCAGTCAGCCATTGAACTGCTGAGCCCAATCTTACACATGCATCTCCCAACAGGAGTCACTGATGAACGATCAGGAGCAAGAACCCAGCGGATTCTTTCCTTCCCTACTCGGAAGGACAGAGTCCAAATATAGGACCTAAAGTGAGAGCAACTAACAGCAGAGAGCACAAATCAGGACTTTAGCAAGTCAGTACACTTTATACCACTCAATTCTCAATTGCCAGAGTATAATTTCACTGGCATAACTTGCTTTCCAGTCACTTATTCAGCTGGACACAGGAATTCCTTGACAAGACAGATCAAGGTCCATCTCATTCATGTTCTACCACCATCCTGGTAGTGGTAGTCACATGGTATTCCTGGTGTACAAGTCAAGCAGGCTTATGACAGAGGGGCATCAGGCATCAAGCCCAAACTAGGCCTTGCCCAAGATCCACAGCGTATACCCTCCAGTAACAGTTACTGTGTACATCCCTCCACAAACTCCCCAAGATGGGGCACCAAAACCAACTGCAGCATCTCAAAGACCAGTGATTAAATCTGGGGCTTCCCTGCAACGTACCTCTCTGGGCAATTTTTAAAATAACTAATTTAGAAAAGCATGGATTTACAAATTGACAGCGACAGTAGTAGGGAAAGAGTTACTGTACCAACAGTGAGAGACGGTGAACGACAAATGGAAGTGGAGTGATCACACCCGGCTTCACCAGCTTCTTGGCAGACATCAATTCAGCTTTTAGTCACCATCTGCTCCAGAACAATTTCTCAACCTCATTTATACCAAACATCATGACCTCCACATGCTTGGATTTTCCCCAAGAATCATCATTTGAGGAACCCTGGCTGAGTGTCCACTGCCCACCCCACACATTCCCAGGGCACTGAGGCCAGTAGTACTCACTGCTGTTCACTTGGTTCTGATTTTGGTGTCATAGTCCAGTGGGGAATACTACCCAAAGTACACATTTCAGCTCAGAATAGGATTTTCCTGGAAAGCTAATCAAGCATCATGTGGAAAACCATATAAAAAACCTTGCTGGAGATACACAGATTGGTCATCGTTGGAGAAGGCAGGTTAACATTGTGTTAACAGTGCTTCCTGGATCATCTCCCAGAGAAAGACAAGAACACACAGGGAAAAGTTTCAAATAAAGTGAATGCAATTTAGAACTATCATTACGAAACAAGAGGCTGCTTGGTTAAAACGATCAGAACAAATATCAGCCAGTTTCTCCGCCCTATTTTTGTTGCCAAAACATTTTAGCTGGTGAAATTTGTCCCCAGGATCAAGCATATTCCAGGCAGATCAAAGCAGTTAAAAGCAACGTACATCTCCCTATGCAGTGCCGAAACATGCCTCAGCCTGAATCTTAACATCGTCCTATATTTTGCAATCCCAATTTCAACTTGCTTACTGCCTTGGAGATTGGCAATTTCATGATTTCTCTCACTCCCCCCAATTAAATTCCAGACCTTTTCACAGCTTCCAATCTTAAAACGGCGATGCTCGTCTTTATCATAAAATAGAATTCATGAAAATTATTTACATCAGATAAATGGCTATCACACAGAAAAAGACTTGGGTTTATATAGCGCCTTTCATGACCACCGGACGTCTCAAAGCGCTTTACAGCCAATGAAGTACTTTTGCCGTGTAGTCACTGTTGTAATGTGGGAAATGCAGCAGCCAATTTGCACATAGCAGGCTCCCAAAAACAGCAATGTGATAAAAAAAAACATTATCTGGTCATTGTTATGTTGATTGAGGGATAAATATTGGCCAGGACACTGGGGATAACTCCCCTGCTCATCTTTGAAATATGCTAGGGAATCGTTTAGGTCCACCTGAGATTAGACAGGGCCTCGGTTCACGGTCTCATCCGAAAGACGACACTTCAAACAGTGCAGCGCTCCCTCAGCACTGCACAGGAGTGTCAGCCTAGATTTTTTTGTGTTCAAGTCCCTGGAGTTGAACACAACCTTCTGACTCAAGAGGCGAGAGTGCGGCCCACTGAGCCACAGCTGACACTGAAGAGGTGTTAGGAACCGGCTTGGAGTCATCAAGCTTGATGGTATAAGGGAACTAAATAAATGCTGGGATTCAGGGGCACAGTTTCAAACATGCACATTATATGGACACAGAAAATGCTGGAAGTACTCAGAACAGTTGTGGCAAAGGGTCATCGACCTGAAACTCTTGATTCTCTCTCCACAGATGCTGCCTGACCAGCTGAGTATTTCCAGAATTTTCTTTTCCTAGTTCAGATTTTCAGCATCTGCAGCATTTTGATTTTGTATGCACATTAAAATGATCGGGATCAGATACTGCTCCAAGCCAGCTCCCCATCACCACTTCATAGAAAACAAAGTAAACCAACAAACAGAAAAATGTAGAAGCTTTTTCAACCTTTGTTTAGAATGATTTATACAAAGGGTTACTAATGATAATATTCCATTGTTAGTAAGGGTGAAAGTCAAATACTTCAGTCTTTGGGGGTCACAGCATGTATCATGGGGCACAGATAAAGTTTAAATCCATGCTCACATTTATTTGCAGGTATTTCAAGTTGTTCATACCAACAGCCACCGGATTTAGGATTCTCCCACTGAAGGAGGCTATGGCACTAACAACCACCTCTCCAAACATCCAGGCCCACAAGATTGAAACAGGACAAAGCAGAAAATGAGAAATAGGGCCGAATGATGTGGGCTTTGAGGCGCAGACTGCTGGGACTGGGGGTGCAGGCAGCCCAGGGCTGCAGCTTTAACAATGCTATAGATTATCCAGAAAACCCAATAAAGGGCAGGTTAAACATTTCATACAAAGTGCAATCAATACAAAGTTTAACCATGTGCTGTGAGAAGCAGCCCCAAACCCTCTCCTGTCTATATGCCCTGTAGATATAATACTCTCAGTGGGATGGCATTTTTGTTGGACCGGACGATGGACACATACACAAAATATGGTAGACCATCATCTTCAAACTTCTGAAAATAGGAAGAAATCTAACCTCAGCTCCAGGGAACCCAACACCATTGTGTAGCTACAGAAAGGAAAGGTCAGGTTTTCAAATGTATTTAATTTTTTATATTAAAAAATAGACATAAATGCTGGCATGCTAGAAACACAGCAGGTTAATCAGCATCGGAGCAGAAAAAGATGGATTAATATTTTAGATGGGACCCTCACACCAAAATATTCTCTTCTCCATAGTATCAATTAGCCATTCATGATCTGCAGCTGGTGTTAGGGCTATGTGAATGCTAACAAAAAACATTGAGAGTATAATCATGTTATAGGGTGCTCTGCAAACAAAATGGTGCATCAAGTCCAAAGAGGTGGAAACGGTGACAGGATTGGATATTCTGGACTTTAGGAATTTGAGTGAATCGTTTTAGTCTGTCAATTTCCAAAAAATGAATTCTTCTTTTCCAACTCCACTATGGTTTCTTTGTGATCCTGAACTTTACACACAAGGTGCAAGTTGTACCTGCAAACCATCTGGAGGGGCTACAGCTGGTAAACACCATATTCAATAACATATTGGACTATGTGACACCAAAGCATCGACATGCAATTTAAAATTTTAAAAATGCACATTAAAAAACCTTCAGATTACGGCATCTTCTGAAGATGTCAGTGTCCCAGACACAGGATGGCAGCAGTGTCTGCAAAACAAACACTAAAAGCTTCAAGTCTTTTTGCTTCCCAGAGACAGTTTGCGTCGAGCCAATTTCAGACAAACTATAAATCAGAAAGTTAACATCCTAACTGTACAAGATTACTGTTCAATATTTTAATCCTACTTTAAAAACCTTACCTGGGTGCAAACACAAACATTAAATCAATAGTGTAAACACCTTTGTAGACAGCAAATCCATAAGCGTCCAACGGTGATAGAAAGTTGTCTTGCAGACGCAGTAGTGTAGGAGTGCCCCATCCTTTACACCGTGTTTAACATAGCAGCCACAAGGGAGACTCAGACCAGACGTCTTCGGTCAGTTAACAGTGCAAGCTTATCAGCTAGTTACTGGGCAATGCTATTCATTTTTTAAATATATAAAAGATCTCCTAGGTCAAAATACTCGAGTCGAAAGCTCACTGTGATGAGTTGAGGTAATACAGGTATGAGTGAGTTTGGGTACCTAGGAAGGACATGCACATCCATGGGGTGTGAAACTGTTACAAGCCACAACGTTTCCATCAAATAAGGCACCGGTAACATAGTAAAGAAAGTGTATTTAAACCAACTGCTAGCCCTGACGAAATATCAGGTGTATAGTACCTTTTCTTCCTCTCCAAATTAAGCAAATGGCACGCTTTTAAAGCTCCAGGATATGGGGCACTGCCTCACAATTCTAGGCAACGCTCGAGAAAAGCTGAACTTTTTATTTTGGGGAGGCACGGATTGCCTTGCTTTTTTGGTTTGGTCATGGGTTGCAAGATCATGACTTATTTTCAAGGATTCACATTCTTCAAACACTTCACAGATCTGTCGGGTCAAAAATTAACCCAAACTTTTTTTTTAAACTTTTTCAAGCAATTCTGGATCTTCGATTAGAACAGCATCAAGATGATCAGCCAACGGTCAATTCTCAACATTTCAGAATGGGGAAACTCCCCCCATTTCGTTTCTTGCAGGCCACTGTTAAGTTAACGGTGACGCTGACGCTTCCTCCTCAAATAACGGGGGCTTCCGAAACACAAAGCCTCAAGTGCACACAAGGGTTCATTTTTTTTGCTTCATTCATCAAACTTACTCCAAGGCAGATTTTTTTTCCTCAAAAGAAAACACATTTTATTGATTTTGGTTGACAACATAATCAGCTCAACGCACGTGTGTCTGTGAAAGCCAGTATGCAGCTGGTCGAGCCCGAATAGCTTTTCCTTTTGCCCCCAGAAATCAGCTATAAACAGCACACGGCAGCAGATCATTTCCCTCAAACACAGGACCTGGTTTCACATTAGAAGATACAGGAACTTTTTATATATTTTGTTTTTCAAGCTGCCATTCCAGCTCTTTAAAAACAAACAACAGAAATCTTTTCCCCCTGCAAAAGGCCATTCTACTTCACACAAACATTGTCTTCGGCTCGCACTAAGTTCCAGCGGAAGTCTCCTCCTCAGCTTTGCCATTCAAATATTCTGTCACTTGGGTTTTGCAGGAAAGAAATATCAAATTAGACACAAAAAAATACATGCAACAGCAGTTTCTTCTATATAACTAACAAGAATACAGTCATTTTACACATAGCCTCAAAATAAATCAGCACTAAAGAAATTCAGTTGGCATGCTACTGAACAACTGCTTCTCACTAAGGCACCAATAAGACCCTAGGTTTCTAAAACAAATTTTTGATGCAGAGTTGTCAAAGACACTGTCTAAAAGCTGATATTTGCCTCCAAGATAAAAGTCCTATGTTAAATAGTCCCTAAGCAAGGCTATCGGATGCAAGTCTGAAGACTTGCCTGAGGATTAAGCTTCTTTGCAGCTCTTCTTAATCCTCATTTACAGTGAGATTCTAACACTCTGGTTCATTTACAATTTGAAAAATTGAAGACCACTTCTCCCCGTGAGATGGGGATACCTGCACCAAAATGATTATGTGCCTGGGCTGTCAGGGTTGGGGAAGAGAATATTATGTAGGACATTAGAAGCATTATAGCATTTTTACATTAACAATGGTGTCCAGGATCTGCCCTTTCCTCAGTGCCCTTAGGCTCACATCACAGGCAAATCTTACTGGCCCTCCAACCAATCAATGGAGAGCAGCAGCACACAGACTAGAAAATAAAACGGAGAGTGTGACTCCAAGTCATGGGTCTCTGCTGGAGCACTACTCTCCCAGCATTGTGCAGTCAACATTAAACAGAGCCTCCATGTGCAGTGCCACCATGTCGGACTGCCTAGTATTCCCAATCTCAGCAGGAGATGGGCGAAAACAGTATATAAAATAAAAGACAAAAATATCGGTTACATGACCATTCTGGAGCCTCCGTTCAGCTGGTTACAGTGGCAAAGGCCAATCCCCGGGGACAGGCTACCTGCTTGCCTTCACAGCCACAGGCCAATGAGTGGAGGCGAGCAGTTCTACACTAAACAAGGCGAGGGCAGTAGGGACACTACCTGAACTTTAAAACAAAGCCTGCAGCTGCAACTTTAAAACTGCTACACTGAATTCTGACTTTTGTCTCTCACAGCTGTCGTAAAAGACACTAGTGTAAGCGCCCCTTCTAAGAGATCGTCCTGTAACTTCACAGGGAAAAAAAAAATCACAGAATCCTTATACTGAAAACAGAAGTTCCATGGTTAGAACAAGACTACTGCCTCACTGCTATGTGATGCTGAGAAAGCCAAAACCCCCTCACTCTTCTGCATCTATACTCTTTACAGTCCAAAGTTGTCTAGGTTATCACTACTGTATCGTAATATTGAAATTAATCTAAATTATAGACAACTGCAGCTTTTGTACACCTGCCCCTTGAGTCAGCATGCCAACTGTTCAGGCATGTACTCCAGATTGATACTTCACACATTTTACACACCATCTCAATTCCCTAAAACTCTAGATCGTGGTTAAACCAAAAACACTGGTGCCATTTTTCAAGTTTGCATTTCACCACTTTAAATTATTCAAAATAATACAGTGCACACGGACTTGCTTTAATACATTTGAATTCATTTCCAATGGTTAAAATTTCCATGCCAGTTTGATTAGATCAATAAGGCTCCGCAATGTAGATGCGTCCACCTTCTTTTGTTTTGTGCATCTTTCCTCTTTGATCCAAAATCCCAGACAGTGAAAGTACTCATTGTGGGTTTGGCACGCATGCGTACAAGCTTTGTACACACACGCACCTACACTTCAGTTTTAAAAAAGCTTGCTGTCCCCATCCCTCGTGTCAAAACTGGTTGTTGCTATATTAACATTTGTATTTGCTTAAGGCCATTAGCTCTGCCAGATGGAAGCTACCATTAGCAAAGGCTAGTTATAGTGGGATGCGTATAAAATGATGCGATGGATCAGTACCTCCCAAAGCCAACACTGCTGTATTCAATGTGCAGGAAGTCTTTGTTTTACATAAACAATGTCTCCACAAACACTCCCATGTGTGTGTATGTACACAAGGGATACAGCAAGTATAGTTAGGTTTTTTTTTTGAACATCCTGCCCCTAATTCTCTCCCCCTCCTGAATGCTCACATTCACACAGTTCGCTGGTGCCATTAGCACCTGACCCCCCCTCACTCAAGTGGCTATTTTTCCCTTTGTGTTGCTAGACAGTGATTGGTGACAGGTTACACAGGGATCACAGCCCAGCCTGATCCTCTTCCCAAATAGCCGCACATTCACCACTTGCCAGTGGGAGTCCTCTTGCAGGACCACACGGACTGCAGCGGTTTAAGGAGGCTCATCACCACCTGCTCAAGGATTGGGGATGAGCATTAAATTCTGGCCTTGCTAGCGACGCCCATATCGTGAGAAGTGACTTTGTAAAATTCAAAGAAATGACTAAATTTTACTCCCCTTAGCGCAGGGGCTCAAAGGCCAACTGATGTCTCGGCTCGGAGAATTCAATCTGCACAGCCTGAGCTACAGCAGGAGTGCCACTGGGGGAGCCAGATTCTTTTAGTTTATATCATGCTGGTAGGCAGGCCAATTTTAAAAATACTGTAAAACAGTGGCAGTGTCCAGCCCAGTGACCGCGAGCCCTCCGACCTCGAGCCGTGCTCGAACCCTGCAACCTCCTCAAACAAAAAAAAAAACGTCAAACCACAATTTAACTTTCCCTGTGAAAATAAAACACAATCTTTGCAAGGTAGTCCTGATCACCAGTGTCCCAATGTCCCAGAAACAATTCAGGGGAGCTGGAGGTGGGGCAAGTACTTCCATCCAGTAAATACACAGCAGGTCAGGCAGTGTCGGTGGCAGCCGGCAACAGTGATGGCTGTCTACACAGACACCGACTGACCCAAGTGCTTACAGTCCTTTCTGATTTTGTTCAGATTTCCAGCACTTTGCTTCTTATTTGTATTACATAAACAAACAGTCAGTGTGCACGCATATTTATTTTTTTTCATTGGAAGATTGTTTCTCCATACCTATATGACATGCCTGTGTACTTGTTCAAACAGCATCTCCCATTAGTGCAAGGCCATTGCAAATCAAGCAGTTACCCACCTTGCACTGCTATATTGAACAGTTGCTACTGCTGGCTGTATGAATGGGATCACATGTTTAGAGTTTCTTGCTGCATTAGGGAGAAACTACAAATGGCAAACTGTACATTTCATAGGGGTTCCTGCTCGACTGGAAAACAATTTTATAAAAACTTTCAAATATGGCTATCCAGCTCCTGTGACCACTATTGCTGCAAAGGGTATTACACGATTACACAGATCGACTGGTCTGTTCACCTTGCTTCCCAAAGGTGCCGACGATTACTGGGCTGGTTCAATTGGCCAGTCACCCTGTTACACCTCGCCCAGTGTCATGTTTCATAAGAGTCCAACGGGCTACTTGACTAGAGGGCAACGTAGCCGAGCTTGAACTGGTCTCTTTCCAGACGTGGGGCGGGCAGGCTGGATAATGACGTTGTCCTCTGATCTCTCCTCTCTTCCTCGCCCCCACCCCCCCCACCACTGATGAGCTAGCCCTCTGAAGAACAAGTACACAGGCACCTTGCCACACATTCACACAAGTCCTTTTCAACCCAGAATTCTTGACATGCATAATCCATTGATGCTTTTTTGCATGGTATTTACTGCCCAGATCATTGGTTCTAAAAGCTTGACCCTTCACTTTGGGTGTGTTAAACATTAATCAATCAATTTTGTAGCTTTTGGATTGAGATCCAAATGATTAAAAAGGTTTTCTGAACCATTAGGCAGCAAAGACAAAGTATTACCTTACTGTGTTTCAACGTTAGAGTTAGTTTGAGGATTACTGGTGCCCAAAAGATATTAAGTGCAAAAAACAAAATAACTGCCTACAACTTACAGCACGTTACATAAAACAGTTTGCAAGGTGTCTGCACTCCAATATCAGTTACTTGATTTACAAAACTAGAAAACAACTGGGTTTTGAACAATTGTTTTGCCCCTCAATAAAGATCTCAATAATAACGTTAAAGGAGTATGACCCTTAGGACTCTATTTCCAATAATGAAATCTGCTTGAAGAAAAAAACAACTACGGGCCTCTAGCACCGACAGGTATGCACTACCTTAAACAATGCAGGAAGCATTCAAGCTTTGTACAATTCATGGGTTATGCTCAATAGCGACAGTGCGTGTGTATGTATTTAAATGTAGTACGGGATACTTTTTGATGGGGTTGAAGGAAGAGGGAGCAAGGCAAAAGAAACTACCACATGGATCGCAGATACGAGTGTATCCTTTTAACTGGGGACAGGCAGACACGGGTAAATAAGGAGATGGGATATAAAAACTTTAAAAATAAACATGTGGGCCACCTAGTCCAAAAGGTGTTAGTGACCACATACCCAGTTTAGTATTGCTGTGACTGAATTTGGTGTCAGGCAGAGCACTAGTTGGGAGGGTGGGTCACACCACTACTTTACTATCAGTACACACAAGATCTATTTTTGCCAGCTCAGTTTTATTGGCATTTGGCAAGTAGAAAAGTAGGGCTCCTTACACAATGTGATTAAAGGGTCTGACAATTATGTTCGGCAGTTTGGTGAACTTGGCCCTCTTTGTATCCCGTACACATCACAATACACGACGATAGCACAGCAGATAGTACAATCTCAATTCTAAGCTGTACCACGTACAATTATTATAACTAGACAGTCTTCTTCAGATTTGGCCAGGGCTCGAGCACAGGTTTGCAGATACTGTTGAGAAAAATCACATGGAGGGAAAGCATGAAGCACACCGCTGTGGTCCTTCTCTTTGCTTCCTCCAACAGGCAGGCTGATGACACCAGCAGCCTGCTTTTGTTTTAGATAAGATACCAAGTTCCTCAGGGGTCTCTGTGGTGAAGTGGCTTGCTCTATAGCAGAGGACATCCCTTCCACATTTTCCATGCTGTTCAGTGCTGGTACGGCCAACAGGACACAATAGCCATTCGTGCCTGATGCCTTGATGCGTCTTGTTACCTCATCCAATTTAGGCTGATCTAGTCGTAAGCGCTGGGTGATTTTTAACTGTGCTATTTTTCCACCAGTTGAGACGTCCACTAATAAGTTGGTTGCAACGCTCAGATCACCTTCAAGGAAGTGCATATTCGTGGAGAAAGAACTATTTTTTAGAACCAGCATTCCATGCCAGGCTACATTCAACTTGCGTTCATATTCCTGGAAGCTGTCAGATGCTTTGGCATTGGTGGAGTCGGATTTAGATTTGCTCCGCGTGGGACTTGCACATTCTGTAGTTCTATGTTTGCGGTCTTTATCCTTTTCGATCAAGTTTATAGCTTTCATCTCATGCTTACCACAAGAAACTTTTTCTATGCTGTTACGGCGATCCCGACTGGGCGAATACCGCTCATTCTTGGCATCGCGGTCGGAGTCACTGTGACGCCCGCCATCACGGCTGCTATTACCCGGGCTACGATCCGGCGAAATACAACGCCGCTTTCTAGACCGGTCATTACTGGGTGAATCAGTGGGGCGGGTGTCCGGAGGCCCTCTCCTTTTTCTTCTTTGGTCCCAATTTTGTAAAATATGGTCACGCCCACGTTCAAGAGACCAGCTATCCCGGACTTCACGATCGAGGTGATCAAATGGTTCGTGGCTATTCCGGTTTCTTTCCCGGACAGAAAGGACATGCCAGTCGTTGGCAGCAAAGAGGTCCCTTTCTCTGTAATGCATTGGGGGAGAATTCCTTTCCCTACCCCTCAGGCACTCCGCACCACGGGGAAGAAGGCCGTCTCCAATCAAATCAAAATGAGGCAGAGGCAAGGCTTGCAGATATTGAGGATATCGATGCTCTGTATCTGCAAAGTCAACTCTTAGCCGCCGATCTGGTCCACCCAAGGGAAAGCCACGCATCTGAGTACAAGCAGCTTGTGCAGCATCCAAGCTTTCATACTGAATATAAGCCCAACTATCTCCCTTTCTGTAGTCAATAGACCTTATCGTCCCAAAGCGGTCAAATTCCCTTGCAAGACCAGCTACAGGAACCCAGGCACCCAATCCCCCAACCCACAAGCGAGTGGTTGGGGTCGCTTTCCCATAACCAATCTTGATAGGATTTCTCCCGATCACTTTGCCAGACATTGCAAGCTTAGCTCTGTGGGCCATGTCCAAGTTTTCAAATTTCAGGAAACCATATGAATTTCCTTGCCCACGAGGTGGCCGTTTGATATCCACCTCCAAGATAACTCCGAACCGTTCAAATGCAAGCAAAAGATCATTTTGTGAAACTGAAGGGTCCAAGTTACCAATAAACAACGTCCTATTTGCTCTCTTGTCATCTTCTGGCAAGATTTCATCTTCCCTGAATGTAGTTCTGTCAAGTGTGTATGCAGCTCGTCCCCGGCCTTCATAAAAGGCATAATCACGCTCCCTTTCCAAATCTCTCTGGGGAGGCGGAGGTGGAGGAGGTGGCGGTGGTATCTGACGTCCCAAAGAACTGCGCTGCTGAGCTCGGTGTTCTCTGTAACCAAGTCCTGCAGGGGAAAGCGACCTCTGCCTGTGACGGTTGCCCTGGACACTTGGTGCAGAATACCCATCCAGTTCAGGGGAATAACTTCTTCCTTTTGGAGGAGGATAAACCGTTTCGATTTTCAGAGGGCGATCGTGCAGCACCAGCCTGCCCTTGGCATGCCTGGCAGCCTTGGCATCCTCAGAGTGCCTGAAATTCACCAGGGCCACCCTTTCATCCCCATCCCTGGATATTTTCACACTAACATCCCCAAACTTCTTAAACTCGTGGAACAGCCCATCCTCAATGGCACCATCACTCAACTGGGAGCCCAAATTGCTGATCTTTAGAGTTTTGTATTCACCAGGTTGCCTCTCATTCCTGCTAGTCCTTGAGGAAGCAGAGGAAAGACTCAAGTTATTAGCAGTTCGGTTGGGAGGATAGACATCATAGTCTCTGTTGTTGGTCCTTTTGCCACTAATATTGCGAGTCCTCTTGGCATTGCCATGGTTCTTGTTGTTCCTATTGATGCTGTTGTGATTATTCCCCATTTTCCTGGGCTGCTGGTGGTGGCCTCCTCGCCTGTCCTCCCCGCGTTTACCGCCAGCTTTGGGCGACACGTCCTTCTCCTTCATATTCCTTCGGTTTCACAATAATTAATCCAAGCCGTATCGAAAGATCGGATTTAACCCGCTTTTAAAGCGATTTATTGATCCAAAATGCGGGCGGGTTGCGCGGCTCCCTCACTGCCGCTGCTTCATGTCGATTGCGGGGAGAATGGAAGCAATCGGCACGTTTGAATCGACACTTTCCCTCACCCGATCCGCCGATGTGCCGCTTGCTTTGCTTCTCTCGCGGTTCCCGATGGATTTTTTTTCCCTCACTTCTTTCCCGGAGATTTTCACCGACGCCGAAAAGCCTCCCGCCTCGCCGCCGCCATTTTGTACCACGCCCCGCCCCACCGCCCCGCGCTGATTGGCCGGGGTCTGCGGTCCTCGCGCTCCGATTGGCCGGGGTCTGCAGTCCCCGCGCTCTGATTGGTCGGCCCGGGTTGTCATTCAGCCGACACCATGGTGACGCTCGGGAGCAATCGCTGCTTGAAATGTGAGCCAGCGGCTGGAAATGGCGGCGGAGCGGAGCAGAAGCCGGGCCCGAGAGTTTGCAGGCGCAATGGCGGAGGTTGGTGCGTGTTTTTACTCTGCTGTGATTGGGCCTGCTCGTGGGCCAATCGCCTGGCCCGAGTTTTAGCGGCGTTTCTCTCTGAACAAAATGTGGAGAAATTGACCGATTGTGTTGCGAAAAATCTCAACAAAAAATTACTTCAAAAAAACATCGGCGGAAAACGCTGTTCGAATTCAAACGGACGGACAGCTCGCCCCGCCCCTTTACTACGCTCCCATTGGCTGCAGCCGAGCGCTCTGTCGCCTGATTTGCTGCTTCACACGTCAAACAAACGGGAGCCCCGCCCTCTAGATATTCATAGGCTGAGCGCGCAGGACGCCATTCGGCCCATTGTGCCCCTCTCCCCCCCAACCTCACACACTTCACCTCTGTCACAGCTGACCCTGCCATTATCTTCCGGCCACATCCACAGCAGAGCTAAACCCGCCTCTTTCCACCTGTGTAACATCGTCTGTCTCTGCCCCGCCTCAGCTCATCCGCTGCTGAACCCCTCATCACTGCCTTTGTTACCTCCAGACCTCACTACTCCAACACACTCCTGGCCGGCCTCCCACATTCTACCCGACGTAAACTCGAGGACATCCAAAACTCGGCTGCCCCATGTCCGAACTCACACCCAGTCCCGCTCACCCATCACCCCTGTGCCCCGTGTCCTAACTCGCACCCAGTCCCGCTCACCCATCCCCCCTGTGCCCCGTGTCCGAACTCGCACCCAGTCCCACTCACCCATCACCCCCTGTGCCCCGTGTCCGAACTCGCACCGAGTCCCGCTCACCCATCCCCCCTGTGCCCCGTGTCCTAACTCGCACAGAGTCCCACTCACCCATCACCCCCTGTGCTCACTGCCCCGTGTCCGAACTCGCACCCAGTCCCACTCACCCATCACCCCCTGTGCTCCGTGTCCTAACTCGCACAGAGTCCCACTCACCCATCACCCCCTGTGCTCCGTGTCCGAACTCGCACCCAGTCCCACTCACCCATCACCCCCTGTGCTCACTGCCCCGTGTCCGAACTCGCACCCAGTCCCACTCACCCATCACCCCCTGTGCCCCGTGTCCGAACTCGCACCCAGTCCCACTCACCCATCACCCACTGTGCTCACTGCCCCGTGTCCGAACTCGCACCCAGTCCCACTCACCCATCACCCCCTGTGCCCCGTGTCCGAACTCGCACCCAGTCCCACTCACCCATCACCCCCTGTGCTCACTGCCCCGTGTCCTAACTCACACCCAGTCCCACTCACCCATCACCCCCTGTGCCCCGTGTCCGAACTCGCACCCAGTCCCACTCACCCATCACCCCCTGTGCTCGCTGCCCCGTGTCCGAACTCGCACCCAGTCCCACTCACCCATCACCCCCTGTGCTCACTGCCCCGTGTCCTAACTCACACCAAGTCCCACTCACCCATCACCCCCTGTGCATCGTGTCCGAACTCGCACCGAGTCCCGCTCACCCATCACCCCCTGTGCTCACTGACCCGTGTCCTAACTCGCACCGAGTCCCACTCACCCATCACCCCCTGTGCTCACTGCCCCGTGTCCTAACTCACACCGAGTCCCGCTCACCCATCACCCCCTGTGCCCCGTGTCCTAACTCGCACCGAGTCCCGCTCACCCATCACCCCCTGTGCTCACTGCCCCATGTCCTAACTCGCACCGAGTCCCACTCACCCATCACCCGCTGTGCTCACTGCCCCGTGTCCGAACTCACACCCAGTCCCACTCACCCATCACCCCCTGTGCCCCGTGTCCTAACTCGCACCGAGTCCCGCTCACCCATCACCCCCTGTGCTCACTGACCCGTGTCCTAACTCACACCGAGTCCCGCTCACCCATCACCCCCTGTGCCCCGTGTCCTAACTCGCACCGAGTCCCGCTCACCCATCACCCCCTGTGCTCACTGACCCGTGTCCTAACTCTCACCGAGTCCCGCTCACCCATCACCCCCTGTGCCCCGTGTCCTAACTCGCACCCAGTCCCGCTCACCCATCACCCCCTGTGCTCACTGCCCTGTGTCCTAACTCGCACCCAGTCCCGCTCACCCATCACCCCCTGTGCTCACTGCCCCGTGTCCTAACTCGCACCCAGTCCCGCTCACCGACCTACATTGGCTCCTGATTAAGCAGCGCCTCGATTTCAAAATTCTCATCCTTGTTTTCAAATCCCTCTATGACCTCGACCCTCCCTATCTCTAATCTCCTCCAGCCATCCCCCCCCCCCCCCCCACAACGAGATATCTGCACTCCTCTAATTCTGCCCTCTTGAGCATCCCTGATTGTAATCGCTCCACCATTGGTGGCTGTGCCTTCTGTTGCCTGGGCCCCCAAGCTCTGGAACTCCCTGCCTAAACCTCTCTACCTCTCTTTCCTCCTTCAAGATGCTCCTTAAAACATACATCTTTGACCAATCTTTTGGGTACCTGCTCTCATTTCTACTTGTGTGGCTCGGTGTTACATTTTTAGTGCATAATAATCCTTTGAAGCGCCTTGGGACGTTTCACTACATTAAAGGTGCTATATAAATGCAAGTTATTGTTCATTCCATTTTTGTCTATCTATTCGTAGCCAGAGAATCACCTGCAACGGCTTCTCTTCCTGCCTCCGCATCGTTACCTCTGGTTTCCCCCAAGGATCTGTCCTTGGCCCCTCCTATTTCTCATCTACATGTTGTCCCTCGGCGATATCATCTGAAAACAGAGTCAGTTTCCACATGTACGCTGACGACACCCAGCTGTACCTCACCACCACTTCTCTCGATCCCTCCACGGTCTCTAAATTGTCAGACTGCTTGTCCAACATCCAGTTCTGGATGAGCAGAAGTTTCCTCCAATTAAATATTGGGAAGACCGAAGCCATTGGGCTGGATTTTCACTCTTCTGCCTCTGTTAGCGCCCCAGAGGGGTGGCAATGGCGACGATAAGCACTTCTGGGCGGGCGGGCAGCTTGCAGTGTCCCGCCGGGACATTCGGAGCCGGTTTGGATGGGTCGCAGAGCAGTACCGCCCGGGAGACTGGAGACGGGAGACGGTGTACAATGTCCCTGGTTGTGACACCGACTCGATTTTTGGTTGCCACCCGACCCGTAGCACTCTGTAGAGCACCCTGTTGGGACCGCCTGTGGAAGCTGGCGCTCTGAGCTGTAGCGGCTGTCGTGAGGTAAGTTATGTCGACCTCAGGTGAGCGTATTATTTTTTTTGCGATTTATGTTGTGGTGGCTTGAGTTATGTATTGGGAATGTTTTCGGTGTTATTTTTTCAGGTTCCCCCGCGCCCCGAGTCCTCTCTTATGGCGCTCCGAGTCCAGCTGTTTAGTTTGTGATTTTCGCTTGCTCAGCCGGCCTCGTGCCCTAAAAGAGGTGTGCAACTCCTCACTTCGCGATCCGCTCCAAACTCCGGGCTCAGCTGATGAATTATGCGGCGGCAGTTGCAGACTTTACCACCCAGGACAACGCCGCAACAGAGGCGCGGCCGAATTTCTCCCCCATTGTCTTTGGTCCTCGCCACAACCTCTGTTCCCTCGCCACCGACTCCATCCCTCTCCCGAGCATCTGTCTGAGGCTGAACCAGCCCTTCGCAACCTTCGCAACCTTGACCCTGAAACGACCACATATTCTAAAACTAACTAAAACCCGCCTATTTCCACCTCTGTAACATCGCCCATCTCCACCCCGCCTTAGCTCATCCACTGCTAAACCCCTCATCCGTGCCTTTGTTATCTCTAGACTTCACTACTCCAATGTACTCCTGGCTGGCCTCCCACATTCTACCCTATGCAAACATGAGGTCATCCAAAATTCGGCAGCCCGTGTCCTAACTCACACCGAGTCCCGCTCACCCATCATCCCCTGTGCTCACTGACCCGTGTCCTAACTCACCCCCAGTCCCGCTCACCATCACCCCCTGTGCTCACTGCCCATGTCCTAACTCACGCCCATGTCCTAACTCACACCCAGTCCCACTCACCATCACCCCCTGTGCTCACTGCCCGTGTCCTAACTCACACCCAGTCCCGCTCACCATCACCCGCTGTGCTCACTGCCCCGTGTCCTAACTCACACCCAGTCCCGCTCACCCATCATCCCCTGTGCTCGCTGCCCCGTGTCCTAACTCACACCCAGTTCCGCTCACTCATCATCCCCTGTGCTCGCTGCCCCGTGTCCTAACTCACACCCAGTCCCGCTCACTCATCATCCCCTGTACTCACTGCCCGTGTCCTAACTCACACCCAGTCCCACTCACCATCACCCCCTGTGCTCACTGCCCGTGTCCTAACTCACACCCAGTCCCGCTCACCATCACCCGCTGTGCTCGCTGCCACGTGTCCTAACTCACCATCATTCCTTGTGCTCGCTACCCTGTGTCCTAACTCGCACCAAGTCCCACTCACCCATCACCGCCTGTGCTGACCCGTGTCCTAACTCACACCCAGTCCCGCTCACCATCACCCGCTGTGCTCGCTGCCACGTGTCCTAACTCACCCAGTCCCGCTCACTCATCATCCCCTGTGCTCACTGCCCCGTGTCCTAACTCACAACCAGTCCCGCTCACCATCATTCCTTGTGCTCGCTACCCTGTGTCCTAACTCGCACCAAGTCCCACTCACCCATCACCGCCTGTGCTGACCCGTGTCCTAACTCACACCCAGTTCCGCTCACGCATCACCCCCTGTGCTCACTGCCTCGTGTCCTAACTCACACCCAGTTCCGCTCACTCATCATCCCCTGTGCTCACTGCCCCGTGTTCTAACTCACACCCAGTTCCGCTCACGCATCACCCCCTGTGCTCACTGCCTCGTGTCCTAACTCACACCGAGTCCCACTCACCCATCACCCCCTGTGCTCACTGCCTCGTGTCCTAACTCACACCGAGTCCCACTCACCCATCACCCCCTGTGCTCACTGCCCCGTGTTCTAACTCACACCCAGTTCCGCTCACTCATCATCCCCTGTGCTCACTGCCCCGTGTTCTAACTCACACCCAGTTCCGCTCACCCATCACCCCCTGTGCTCACTGCCTGTGTCCTAACTCGCACCAAGTCCCGCTCACCCATCACCCCCTGTGCTCGTTGCCTGTGTCCTAACTCGCACCAAGCCCCACTCACCCATCACCCCCCTGTGCTTGCTGACCTACATTGGCTACCAGTTAAGCAACGCCTTGATTTCAAAATTCTCATCCTTGTTTACAAATCCCTCCCTGGCCTCGCCCCTCCCTATCTCTGTAATCTCCTCCAGCCTCACAACCCCCCGAGATATCTGCACTCCTCTAATTCTGCCCTCTTGAGCATCCCTGATTATAATCACTCAACCATTGGTGGCCATGCCTTCTGTTGTCTGGGCCCCAAGCTCTGGAACTCCCTCCCTAAACCTCTCTGCCTCTCTTTCCTCCTTTGAGATGCTGTTTAAAACCTACCTCTTATCTGTAATTTCTTCTTTTACGGCTCGGTGTCAAATTTTTGTCTTATAACACTCCTGTGAAGCGCCTTGGGACATCTTACTACATTAAAGGTGCTATATAAACACAAGTTGTTATTTAAAAGAGCAATACAATTAGTATCTGCACTCGCCTGGTTCCATTCTTATCTATCTAATCGTAGCCAGAGAATCGCCTGCAACGGCTTCTCTTCCTGTCCCACATCGTTACCTCTGGTGTCCCCCCAAGGATCTGTCCTTGACCCTTCCTATTTCTCATCTACATGTCACCATGGGACAACATCATCCAAAAACACAAAGTCAGTTTCCACATGTACACTGAGACACCCAGCTCTACCTCACCACCACTTCTCTCGACCCCCCCATGGTCTCTAAATTGTCAGACTGCTTGTCCGACATCCAGTTCTGGATGAGCAGAAATTTTCTCCAATTGAATATTGGGAAGACTGAAGCCATTGTTTTCGGTCCCCGCCACAAACTCCGTTCCCTAGCCACTGACTCCATCCGTCTCCCCAACTCCTGTCTGAGGCTGAACCAGACTGTTCACAACCTTGGTGTCATAGTTGATCCTGAAATGAGCTTTCGAGCACATATCCACAGCATAACTAAAAGCGCCTATTTCCACCTCCGTAACATCGCTCATCTCCACCCTTGCCTCAGCTCATCTGCTGCTGAAGCCCTCATCCGTGCCTTTGTTACCTCCAGACTTGACTATTCCAACGCACTCCTGGCTGGCCTCCCACATTCTACCCTACGTAAACTAGAGGTGATCCAAAACTCGGCTGCCCGTGTCCTTACTCGCACCCAGTCCCGCTCACCCATCACCCCCTGTGCTTGCTGACCTACATTGGCTCCCGGTTAAGCAACACCTTGATTTCAAAATTCTCATCCTTGTTTTCAAATCCCTCCATGGCCTCGCCCCTCCCTATCTCTGTAACCTCCTCCAGCCCCACAAACCTCCCCCCCCCCCCCCCCCCCGCCGCCACCCCCCGAGATATCTGCACTCCTCTAATTCTGCCCTCTTGAGCATCACTGATTATAATTGTTCAACCATTAGTGGGCGTGCCTTCTGTTGCCTGAGCCCCAAGCTCTGGAACTCCCTCCCTAAACCTCTCCTCTGCCTCTCTTTCCTCCTTCAAGGTATTCCTTAAAACCTACCTCTTTGATCAAGCTTTTGGTCACCTGCGCTAATTTCTCCTTGTGCGGTTCAGTGTCAGATACTCCTTGGGACGTTTCACTACATTAAAGGCGCTACATAAATACAGGTGGTTGTTGTCCCACTTTCTCCTGCTCTTACCCCATAGCCCAGTAAATGTTTCCTTTTGAAGTATTTATCTAATTCTCTTTTGAAAGCTACAATTGAATCTGCTTCCGCCGCCCTTTCAGGCAGCGCGTTCCAGGTTACAACAATTATCTTAAATAATTGTGTCCTCTGGTTACCGACCGTCCTGCCACTGGAAACCGTTCCTCCCTATTTACTCAATCAAAACATTTTCAAAACCTCTCTCAAATCTCCCCTTAACCTTCTCTGCTCTTTGGATGGAAAGTGACGGAAGGTGTTGTCGCCAGTGCTATCGAGCGACAATTACTCACCAATGCTCAGTTTGGGGTCCGCCAGGACCATTTAGCTCCAGACCTCAGTCTTGGTCCAAACATGGACAAAAGAGCTGAATTCCAGAGGTGAGCTGAGAGTGACTGACCTTGCCATCAAGGCAGCATTTGACCGAGTGTGGTATCAAGGAAACATAGAAAATAGGTGCAGGAGTAGGCCATTCGGCCCTTCGATCCTGCACCGCCATTCAATAAGATCATGGCTGATCATTCCCTCTGTACCCCTTTCCTGCTTTCTCTCCATACCCCTTGATCCCTTTAGCCGTAAGGTCATATCTAACTCCCTCTTGAATATATCCAATGAACTGGCATAAAAAACTCTCTGCGGCAGGGAATTCCATAGGTTAACAACTCTCTGAGTGAAGAAGTTTCTCCTCATCTCAGTCAGTCCTAAATGGCCTACTTCTTATCCTAAGACTATGTCCTCTGGTTCTGGACTTCCCCAACATCGGGAACATTCTTCCTGCATCTAACCTGTCCAGTCCCATCAGAATCTTATATGTTTCTATGAGATCCCCTCTCATCCTTCTGAACTCCAGTGAATAAAGGCCCAGTTGATCCAGTCTCTCCTCATATGACAGTACAGCCATCCCTGGAATCAGTCTGGTGAATCTTCGCTGCACTCCCTCAATAGCAAGAACGTCCTTCCTCAGATTAGGAGACCAAAACTGAACACAATATTCCAGGTGAGGCCTCACCAAGGCCCTGTACAACTGCAATAAGTCCTCCCTGCTCCTATACTCAAATCTCCTAGCTATGAAGGCCAACATACCATTTGCCTTCTTAGATACCTGCATGCCAACTTTCAATGACTGATGAACCAAGACACCAAGGTCTCATTGCACCTCCCCTTTTCCTAATCTGCCGCCATTCAGATAATATTCTGCCTTCCTGTTTTCGCCCCCAAAATGGATAACCTCACATTTATCCACATTATACTGCATCTGCCATGCACTTGCCCACTCACCTAACCTGTCCAAGTCACCCTGCAGCCTCTTAGCATCCTCCTCACAGCTCACACTGCCACCCAGTTTAGTGTCATCTACAAACTTGGAGATATTACACTCAATTCCTTCATCTAAATCGTTAATGTATATTGTAAAGAGCTGGGGTCCCAGCACTGAGCCCTGCGGCACTCCACTAGTCACTGCCTGCCATTCTGAAAAAGACCCGTTTATCCTGACTCTCTGCTTCCTGTCTGCCAACAAGTTCTCTATCCACATCAGTACATTGCCCCCAATAACATTCGCTTTGATTTTGCACACCAATCTCTTGTGCGGGACCTTGTCAAAAGCCTTTTCAAAGTCTAAATACACCACATCCACTGGTTCTCCCTTAACCACTCTGTTAGTTACATCCTCAAAAAATTCCAGAAGATTCGTCAAGCATGATTTCCCTTTCATAAATCCATGCTGACTTGGACCGATCCTGTCACTGCTTTCCAAATGTGCTGTTATTTCACCCTTAATGATTGATTCCAACATTTTCCCCACTACTGATGTCAGGCTAACCGGTCTATAATTACCTGTTTTCTCTCTCCCTCCCTTTTTAAAAAGTGGTGTTACATTAGCTACCCTTCAGTCCATAGGAACTGATCCAGAGTCGATAGATTGTTGGAAAATGATCACCAATGCATCCATATTTCTAGGGCCACTTCCTTAAGTACTCTGGGATGCAGACTATCAGGCCCCGGGGATGTATCGGCCTTCAATCCCATCAATTTCCCTAACACAATTTCCCGCCTGATAAGGATATCCTTCAGTTCCTCCTTCTCACTAGACCCACTGTCCCCTAGTACAATCGGAAGGTTATTTGTGTCTTCCTTCGTGAAGACAGAACCGAAGTATTTGTTCAATTGGTCTGCCATTTCTTTGTTCCCCATTATAAATTCACCTGAATCCAACTGCAAGGGACCTACGTTTGTCTTCACTAATCTTTTTCTCTTCACATATTTATAGAAACTTCTGCAGTCAGTTTTTATGTTCCCTGCAAGCTTCCTCTCGTACTCTATTTTCCCCCTCTTAATTAAACCCTTTGTCCTCCTGTGTTGAATTCTGAATTTCTCCCAGTCCTCAGGTTTGTTGCTTTTTCTAGCCAATTTATATGCCTCTTCCTTGGTTTTAACACTATCCTTAATGTCCCTTGTTAGCCACGGTTGAGCCACCTTCCCTGCTTTATTTTTACTCCAGACAGGGATCATCCATCATTGCTGAGGTTCATCCATGTGATCTTTAAATGTTTGCCATTGCTTATCCACCGTCAACCCTTTAAGTATCCTTTACCAGTCTATTCTAGCCAATTCACGCCTCATACCATCGAAGTTACCTTTCCTTAAGTTCAGGACCCTAGTTTCCGAATTAACTGTGTCACTCTCCATCTTAATAAAGAATTCTACCATATTATGGTCACTCTTCCCCAAGGGGCCTCGGACAACAAGATTGCTAATTAGTCCTTTCTCATTACACATCACCCAGTCTAGGATGGCCAGTTCTCTCGTTGGTTCCTCGACATATTGGTCTGGAAAACCACCCTAATACACTCCAGCAAATCCTCCTCCACCGCATTGCTTCCAGTTTGGTTAGCCCAATCAATATGTAGATTAAAATCGCCCATGTTAACTGTACCTTTATTGCACACATTCCTTATTTCTTCTTTGATGCTGTCCCAACCTCTCATACTGTTTGGTGGTCTGTACACAACTCCCACTAGCGTTTTCTACCCTTTGGTGTTCCGCAGCTCCACCCATACCGATTCTACATCGTCCAAGCCAATGTCCCTCCTTACTATTGCATTAATTTCCTCTTTAACCAGCAACGCACCCCGCCTTCATTTCCTCTCTGCCTATCCTTCCTAAATGTTGAATACCCCTGGATGTTGAGTTCCCAGCCTTGGTCACCTTGGAGCCATGTCTCCGTGATACCAATTACGTCATACCCGTTAATTGCTGTCTGCGCAGTTAGTTAGTCCACCTTATTCCGAATACTCCTCACATTGAGGCACAGAGCCTTCAGGTTTGTCTTTTTAGAATTTTGCTGTAATGTGGCCCTTTTTGTTTTTTGCCTTGGGTTTCTCTGTCCTCCACTTTTACTATTCTCCTTTCTATCTTTTGCTTCTGCCTCCATTTTATTTCTCTCTGTCTCCCTGCAAAGGTTCCCATCCCCCTGTCATGTTAGTTTAACTCCTCCCCAACAGCACTAGCAAACACTCCCCCTAGGACATTGGTTCCGGTCCTGCCCAGGTGTAGACCGTCCGGTTTGTACTGGTCCCACCTCCCCCAGAACCGGTTCCAATGTCCCAGGAATTTGAATCCCTCCCTGCTGCACCACTCCTCAAGCCACGTATTCATCTGAGCTATCCTGTGATTCCTACTCTGACTAGCACATGGCACTGGTAGCAATTCTGAGATTACTACTTTTGAGGTCCTACTTTTTAATTTAGCTCTTAGCTCCCTACATTCGTCTCATAGGACCTCATCCTGTTTTTTTACCTATATTGTTGGTACCTAAAAGCACCACGACAACTGGCTGTTCACCCTCCCTTTTCAGAATGTCCTGCACCCACTCCGAGACATCCTTGACCCTTGCACCAAGGAGGCAACATACCATCCTGGAGTCTCGGTTGCGGCCGCAGAAACGCCTATCTATTCCCCTTACAATTGAATTCCCTATCACTATCGCTCTCCCACTCTTTTTCCTGCCCTCCTGTGCAGCAGAGCCAGCCACGGTGCCATGAACTTGGCTGCTGCTGCCCTCCCCTGATGAGTCATCCCCCTCAACAGTACCCAAAGCGGTGTATCTGTTTTGCAGGGGGATGACCGCAGGGGACCCCTGCATTACCTTCCTTGTACTGCTCTTCCTGTTGGTCACCCATTTACTATCTGGCTGTGTACCCTTTACCTGCAGTAAGACCAACTCACTAAACGTGCTGTTCACATCATTCTCAGCATCGTGGATGCTCCAGAATTCATCCACCTGCAGCTCCAGTGCCGCAATGCTGTCCGTCAGGAGCTGCAGGTGGATACACTTCCCGCACACGTAGTCGTCAAGGACACCGGAAGCGTCCCTGACTTCCCACATAGTACAGGAGGAGCATAACACGTGTCTGAGCTGTCCTGCCATGACTTAACCCCTAGATAGATTTAATTTGTCAACAACAATGCTAAATGTTACTTACTGATAAAGAAAAGAAAAAAGAAAAGCTGCTTACCAATCACCAGCCAATCATTTACCCCCTTGGCTGTGATGTCACCTTTTGATTTCTTTCTACTTCTTTTTTGCCTTCTCTCCCAGCTGCAGCTACACAAGCTCCGCCTTTATAGGGCACTCGCCTCCCGCCTCCAGACTGCTGCCGCTCGCCTCGAACTGTTGGGCCTTTATAGGGCACTCGCCTCCCGCCTCCAGACTGCTGCCGCTCGCCTCGAACTGTTGGGCCTTTATAGGGCACTCTCCTCCCGCCTCCCGCCTGCTGCCGCTCGCCTCGAACTGTTGGGCACTCGCCTCCCGCCTCCCGACTGCTGCCGCTCGCCTCGAACTGTTGGGCCTTTATAGGGCACTCGCCTCCCGAACTCCCGCCTGCTGCCGCTCGCCTCGAACTGTTGGGCCTTTATAGGGCACTCGCCTCCCGAACTCCCGCCTGCTGCCGCTCGCCTCGAACTGTTGGGCCTTTATAGGGCACTCTCCTCCCGCCTCCAGACTGCTGCCGATCGCCTCGAACTGTTGGGCCTTTATAGGGCACTCGCCTCCCGCCTCCCGCCTGCTGCCGCTCGCCTCGAACTGTTGGGCCTTTATCGGGCACTCGCCTCCCGCCTCCAGACTGCTGCCGCTCGCCTCGAACTGTTGGGCCTTTATAGGGCACTCTCCTCCCGACTCCCGCCTGCTGCCACTCGCCTCGAACTGTTGGGAGCCCGAGTAAAACTGAAGTCAATGGAAATCAGAGGGAAAACTCTCCACTGGCTGGAGTCATACCCAGCACAAAGGAAAGATGGTTGTGGTGGTTGGAGGTCAATCATCACAGCCCCAGGACATCGCTGCAGGAGTTCCTCAGGGCAGTGTCATAGGCCCAACCATCTTCAGCTGCTTCATCAATGACCTTCCTCCATCATAAGGTCAGAAGTGGGGATGTTCGCTGATGATTGCACAGTGTTCAGTTCCATTCGTAACTCCTCAGATAATGAAGCAGTCTGTGCCTGCATGCAGCAAGACCTGGACAACATTCAGGCTCGGGCTGATAAGTGGCAAGTAACATTCACACCACACAAGTGCCAGGCAATGACCATCTCCAACAAGCGAGAGTCTAACCACTGCCCCTTAACATTCAATGGCATTACCATCGTCGAATCCCCCACCATCAACATCCTGGGGCACCATTGACCAGAAACGTAACTGGAGCAGCCACATCAATAACTGCTGGCCTTGCAGGGACACCCACTTCCCAGGAACAAATAATAAAAAAGGAAAACAATCCCAGCCTCTCCAATCTCTCCACATAACTGAAGTCCCTAATCCCTAATACCACTCTAGTAAATCTCCTCTGCACCCTCTCGAAGGCCTTGACATCCTTACTAAACTGTGGTGCCCAGAATTGAACACAATATTCCAGTTGGCGCCTAACAAGTGTTTTTATAAAGATATAAAGCTTTTGTACTCTATGCCTCTATTTTTATAAAGCTTTTATATAACCTGTCCTGCCATCTTCAAAGATTTGTGTTGCTCTACCCCCAGCTCTCTGTTGCTGCAGCGCCTATACCATTTAGTTTATCTTGCCTCTCCTCATTCTTCCTTCCAAAATGCAACACTTCACATTTCTCAGCAATAAATTTCATCTGCCATGTGTCTGCCCATTTCATCAGTCTGCCTGTGTCCTTCTGAAGACTGTTACTATCCTGCTCATTGTTTACTGCCTTTCCAAGGGTCAGATAGATATCTTTCACAAATTAATATTTTGGGATGCAGTATAAAGTAATCTGAGGCATGATGTTTGATGAATCAAGAACTCCGTTATTGTATTGTATCATGCAACTACCAGAATGGTAGACGGTGAACTAGATGGTCATTGGTCACTTTTATCCAGCCTTTCTTTGTGTGGGATGTCTGATGTTCCAAGGGCTTCACATAGCAAAGCATTGTACCAGTGGAGCTGCATGATGCATGGTCAGTGATTGACGCAGGGTGGGTGGCTGCTCTCTCTCTTTGCTTCACCACAAAGTGTGTAGGATCCTAAGAGGCACCCACTAATACTCGGCAGCCTCCTCACCCACTCCGAGGCAGCACCCAGAGTGAGCACTGGGATAGGCTGTGGAAGGTTCTCCCCATACACCCTCTCCAGCTGTGAAATCTGGTGCCACATTATTTTAACTTTGTCCAGCATTTTCTTCTGATGGTGCAGGATAAGGTGTCAGCAGATGGAAGGCCGGGTACCCATGGTCATTGAGTTAGTCAGAGGTGAGCTGTGCATAGGACCAATGGCCAACCTTGTGGATTAGGCACTTCAGTGAAAGTCTCGCCTGTGTAATGTGATGTGCAGTTCTGGTCACCACATTACATGAAAGTTGTGATTGCACTGGAAAGGGTACAGAGGAGATTTACAAGAATGTTGCCTGGACTGGAGAATTTTGACTCTGAGAGAAGATTGGAGATGCTGGGTCTATTTTGTTTGGAACAGAGGGAGCTGAGGGGAGACCTGATTGAGGTATATAAAATTATGAGGGGCCTGGATAGAGTGTATTGGAAGGACCTGTTCCCCTTGGCAGAGAGGTCAACAACCAGGGAGCATAGATTTAAAGTAATTGGGAGGAGGTTTAGAGATGATTTGAGGGTAAATTTCTTCACCCAGAGGGTGGTGAGGGTCTGGAACTCACTGCCTGAAAGGGTGGTAGAGGCAGAAACCCTCACCACATTTAAAAAGTACTTGGATATGCACTTGAAGTGCCGTAACCTACAGGGCTATGGACCAAGAGCTGGAAAGTGGGATAGCTCTTTGTTGGCCGGTGCGGATACAATGGGCAGAAATGGCCTCCTTCCGTGCTGTAAATTTCTATGATTCTATGAGAGAAAGAAAGGACTTGTATTTGTACAATATCTTTCACATCCTCAGGAGATCCCAAATTGCCTCACAGCCAATGGTATACTCTTGAAGTGTAGTCACTGTTGTAATGTCGGAAAGGCAGCAACCAATGTGAACACAAGAAAGCATGCCCTTTCCTGACTAGTTATTTCAGCAGGACCAAATTCTGGGTCACTGTTGGGCGCCCTGCCTTGGTGAGTGAGTCTCCTATTTCACTTACTCCATGGTTAGACCTCCTGGATGGCAAAGTTGTGCAGAATTCAGCAACCAGCGATAGTCTTGCAGATCTTGCTGGGGCCATGCTACAAAACTTTGAACCAGGTCCCGGAAGTATTCTCAGTAATCCTCATAGACAGTCCCTCGAAACGAGGATGACTTTCTTCCACGCCAAAAAGGGATGAGTTCACAGGTGTTTCAATGAAGGACCTAATATTCCATCCTGAAGGGTGGAAGATGCCTGTGCTTGGATTTTTTTAACGTGGGGTGGTCGTTGCACACCAGCCACCACACGGGCTTGACAGAGCTAGGTCTTGGTCCAGTGGCAAGGATTACCCAAGACAACTGGAGACCAGCTCTGCTGCACGGACCTAGTGCGCACAGATATCGCAATGTGGCTGGCCCGTGCTGCCCCTGGGCCCTTGCCTCTTCTGAGCCCTGAACACACGCCTCTCCCGAGTCCCAGTCATGTCGCGCTATAATCTCTCACCGTTCCTTCGCCCTGACCTCGCCGCTTCTGCTGTACCTGCGCACGCTCCAATCACCGACCTGGACCTTGATGTTGGTGTGGCACACAGCTTGTATCATTACTCAGCTGGTCCTTGTGACTATCCTAATCATCATTAACCAGGGCTGAATACTGTCCCCTGGACTCCAGGAGCCATCCAGCCAGTCTGCCACCTCCTTTCAATAGCCCCAGGCAGAGGATTGTTTTGCAGTGACGGAGGCATTAGTCTCCATGTTCCAGAGCTGCCAGTCACTGACCATCAGCACACTGACACGTTGCAACAACAGCTTGCATTTATATAGCGCCTTTTAGTTAGTCAAATATCCCAATGAACTTCACAGGCATGTTATCAAACAAAATCAATCACCAAGCCACATGAGATATTAGGGCTGGTGACCAAAAGCTTGGTCAAAGAGGTAGGTTTTAAGAAGCGTCTTAAAGGAGGAGAGAGGCGGAGGGGCAGAGGGGCAGAGTGGTTTCGGGAGGAAATTCCAGAGCTCGGCCCAGGAAACTGAAGGCATAGCCGCCAAGGATGGTTGATGAACCTCCTGGGATTGTGTGAAGAGGCCTGATGCCAACAGAACACTATAGATTTCTGACAATCCTTTGATGTGGAAGCCTTTCTGCTCATTTTATTCTGGTGCCAGTTTGCCAAAGGCAAAGTAACGAAGGTGTTGCAAACAATGCATCAGTGAGCTGCTTCATACATCTGTGCACTGCAAATTGGCTGATGGAATGAGTCAAAAGTTCAGGGCTGTGGCCATCTCCAAAGTGACTGGCAGTGCCAACCCTGCAGTGGCGATGGTTTGTGTTGTGTATCTGTAAAGCATGTACTCCCATGTTCCATCACCAGGGAGCTCATCCCCTGATGTCCCAAGGAATCCTAGCATCCCTTGGGAGCACTGTATATAAGCCGGCCCCTAAGGCCTGTTGCTCCCTCTGGAGTGTCTTATTAAAGACTGAGGTCACTGTTACTTTAACCTCCCTGTGTGCAGCCTCACCTGTGTTAGGAACACAACAACTGGCGACGAGAATACGAATCCAACGCAAAGATGCAGCAAACTGTGGGCATCCTGGAGAAGTTCTCGGAGGGTGAGGACTGGGAAGCCTATATCGAACGGCTAGACCAGTACTTTGTAGCCAATGAGCTGGACGGAGAAGGAAGCGCTGCAAAAAGGAGAGCGGTCCTCGTCGCAGTCTGCGGGGCACCGACCTACAGCCTCATGAAGAATCTTCTGGTTCCGTGAAACCCACAGATAAGTCTTATGAGGAGCTGTGTATAACTGGTTCGGGAGCATCTTAACCCGAGGTAGAGCATACTGATGGCGAGGTATCGGTTCTACACGTGCCAGCGATCTGAAGGTCAGGAAGTGGCGAGCTACATCACCGAGCTAAGGCGACTTGCAGGACAATGTGAATCTGATGGCTACCTGGAGCAAATGCTCACAGACTTTTCTGTACTGGGCACTGGCCACGAGACCATCCTACGAAAACTTTTGACTGTAGAGACACCAACCCTCAGTAAGGCCATTGCGATAGCACAGGCGTTTATGTCCACCAGTGATAACACCAAACAAATCTCAGCAGACAAGTGCCAGCAAAGTTCATAAATTAACTGGAACTGTGTTTGTGAGCAGAAATGTACAGGGCAGAACCCATGAGTCTGCAACTGCCGGCAGGTCTCAGGTGACCCAGATGACTCGGAGTCCCCAACAAAGGATGAATGTAAGGCAATTCACACCTTGTTGGCGTTGTGGAGGCTTCCATTCAGCTTATTCATGCCGCTTCAAAGGGTATGTTTGCAAGAGCTGCGAAACAATGGGGCACCTCCAACGAGCTGCAAGCTCTGCAAAACCTGCTAACCACCACGTGGCAGAGGAAGATCGGTCCATGGTGGATCAAAGTAATTTCGAGCCTCAGAGAGAGGAGGCAGATGCTGAAGTACACGGGGTGCACACATTTTCGACAAAATATCCACCTATAATGCTAAATGTAAAATTGAATGGCTTACCTGTAGCCATGGAACTGGACACTGCCGCTAGCCAATCCATCATGAGTAAAAAGATGTTTGAGAGACTGTGTTGCAACAAGGTATTCAGACCAGCCCTGAGCCCCATCCACACGAAACTGAGAACGTACACCAAAGAGCTTATCACTGTCCTGGGCAGCGCCATGGTCAAGGTCACCTACGAGGGCACGGTGCACGAACTGCCACTCTGGATTGTCCCGGGCGATGGCCCCACACTACTTGGAAGGAGCTGGCTGGGCAAAATCCGCTGGAACTGGGATGATATCCGAGCGCTATCACATGTCGATGAGGTCTCATGTACCCAAGTTCTTAACAAATTTCCGGCCCTTTTTGAGCCAGGCATTGGAAACTTTTCCGGGGCGAAAGTGCGGATTCACTTGGTCCCAGAGGCACGACCCATTCACCACAAGGCGCGAGCGGTACCTCACATGATGAGGGAGAGAGTGGAAATCGAGCTGGACAGGCTGCAACGCGAGGGCATCATCTTCAGCGAGTGGGCCAGCCCAATTGTTCCAGTTCTCAAAAGTGATGGCACGGTCAGGATTTGCGGCGATTATAAAGTAACTATTAATTGTTTCTCGCTACAGGACCAATACCCACTACCTAAGGCAGACGACCTATTTGCAACACTGGCAGGAGGCAAGACATTCACCAAGCTCAACCTGACTTCGGCCTACATGATGCAGGAGCTGGAGGAGTGTTTGAAGGGCCTCACCATCAACATACACAAGGGACTTTTCATCTACAGCAGATACCCGTTTGGAATTCGGTCGGCTGCAGCGATCTTCCAGAGAAACATGGAGAGCCAATCAAGTCGATACCACACACTGTGGCTTTCAGGACGACATATTGGTCATGGGTTGAGACACCGCCGAGCACCTATTGGGGAGAAAGATCGTGGCGGACGGCAGTCGGCCCACAGACGCCAAGGCAGAGGCTATCAGGAATGTGCCCAGGCCACGGAATGTCACGGAGCTGCGGTCGTTCCTGGGACTCCTCAACTATTTTGGTAACTTCCAACCGGGGTTAAGCCTTTTAGAGCCTCTACATGTGTTATTGCGCAAAGGTGAGAACTGGGTATGGGGGAAAAAACAAGTAATTGCTTTTGAAAAAGCATAAAACATTTTATGCTCCAACAAGCTGCTTGTATTGTATAACCCGTGTAAAAGACTCGTGCTAGCATGTGATGCATCGTCGTACGGAGTCGGGTGTGTATTACAACAAGCTAACGTTGCGGGGAAGTTGCAACCTGTCGCCTATGCTTCCAGGAGCTTGTCTAAGGCCGAGGGCCTACAGCATGATTGAAAAAGAGGCATTAGCGTGTGTGTTCGGGGTAAAGAAAATGCATCAGTACCTGTTTGGCCTCAAATTTGAGCTGGAAACCGATCACAAGCCCCTCACATCCTTGTTCACTGAAAACAAGAGGATAAATGCCTCAGACGACATACAAAGGTGGGCACTCGCACTATCAGCGTATAACTATACCATCCGCCACAGGCCAGGCACAGAGAACTGTGCAGGTGTTCTCAGTCGGCTACTATTGCCCACCACAGGGATGGAAATGGCGCAGCCTGTAAACTTGTTGATGGTGGCACAGCCCGCAGACTTGTTGATGGTCATGGAAGCATTTGAAAATGATAAATCACCTGTCACGGCCCGCCAGATTAGGACTTGGACCAGCCAAGATCCTCTGCTGTCCCTTGTAAAAAAAAAAAACTGTGTACTGCATGGGAGCTGGGCCAGCATCCCCGTTGAAATGCAAGAGATAATCAAGCCGTTCCAGCGGCGAAAGGACGAGCTGTCCATTCAGGCGACTGCCTGTTGTGGGGTAACCGCGTAGTGCTACCCAAAAAAGGGCAGGAAGACGTACATCTCAGATCTCCACAGCACACACCCCGGTATAGGAATGATGAAAGCGATAGACAGATCCCACGTGTGGTGGCCCGGTATTGACTCTGACTTAGAGCCCTGTGTACGGCAATGCAGCGTGTGTGCTCAATTGAGCAACACGCCCAGAGAGGCACCATTAAGTTTGTGGTCCTGACCCTCCAGACCATGGTCGAGGATCCATGTTGACTATGCGGGCCCGTTTCTCGGTAAAATGTTCCTGATAGTGGTGGATGCTTTTTCAAAATGGATTGAAAATGAAATAATGTCGGGAAGCACCGCCACCGCCACCATTGAAAGCCTGAGGGCCATGTTTGCCACCCACGGCCTGCCTGACATACTGGTCAGTGACAACGGGCCATGTTTCACCAGTGCCGAATTTAAAGAATTCATGATCCGCAATGGGATCAAACATGTCACCTCGGCCCCGTTTAAACCAGCCCCCAATGGGCAGGCAGAGCGGGCAGTACAAACAATCAAACAGAGCCTTAAACGAGTCACGGAAGGCTCACTCCAAACCCGCCTGTCCCGAGTACTGCTCAGCTACCGCACGAGACCCCACTCGCTCACAGGGGTGCCCCTGGCTGAGCTACTCATGAAAAAGACACTTAAAACCAGACTCTCGCTGGTTCACCCCAATCTGCATGATCAGGTAGGGAGCAGGCAGCAGCAACAAAATGTAAATGATGGTCGCGCCACTGTGTCACGGGAAATTGATCTGAATGATCCTGTGTATGTGCTAAACTATGGACATGGTCCCAAGTGGATCGTGGGCACGGTGATAGCTAAAGAAGGGAGTAGGGTGTTTGTAGTCAAACTAGACAATGGACAAATTTGCAGAAAGCACCTGGACCAAACGATGCTGCGGTTCACAGACTGCCCTGAACAACCCACAGCAGACAGCACCTTTTTCGAGCCCACAACACACACCTAAAGGATCAACAACACCACGCCGGACCAGGAAATTGAACCCATCACGCCCAGCAAGGCCAGGCTCACCCAGCAGCCCTGCAGGGCCAACAACACGCCAGCCCAGCGAGGGCACAGCCAACACACCAGAACAGACATTTGAACCGAGGCGGTCCACCAGGGAAAGAAAGGCTCCCGACCGCCTCACCTTGTAAATAGTTTTCACTTTGACTTTGTGGGGGGAGTGATGTTGTGTATCTGTAAAGCATGCACTCCCATGTTCCGCCACCAGGGAGCGCATCCCCTGAAGTTCCAAGGAGTCCCAGCATCCCTTGGGAGCATTATATATAAGCCGGCCCCTAAGGCCTGTTCCTTACTCTGGAGTGTCTTAATACAGACTGAGGTCACTGTTACTTTAACCTCCCTGTGTGCAGTCTCATCTGTGTTAGGAACACAATAGTTTGCAGGTCAGATTTTGTCTGATGGTACAGGTCAATGATCGAGTCCCTGGTGAAGTGGAACTTAGGCAGGTGGTGCCCAGACCTCCCCAGGTAGGTGTGTCTGTCCGTAATGTCTGTCTCTGCTGCCTCACCTCTCTCCTTCATCCCTTTCTTTCACCTGCAAGAAAAACAGAGAGAGGAAATGTTTATATTCCAGTTTTTGACTCTAGAAATCAGGGAACCTGTGATTCACCACAAACAGTTCATTTCCTCAAAGCGCAAGGACATCCTGACCTTCATCGGCCACTTTATATGGGCAGCACATTCCCTGCGAGAACAGTGGAGAATCACACTGAGCCTCATGTTGCTCAGTGTTTGCACAGTATCAGCAGGCTCTCACACACAATGTGGAGGAATAGTTCAGACTGACAACAACAACAACTTGTATTTATATAGCGCCTTTAACGTAGTGAAATGTCCCAAGGTGCTTCACAGGAGTATTATAAGATTTAAAAAACAATTGACACCGAGCTACTTAAGTAGAAATTAGGGCAGGTGACCAAAAGCTTGGTCAAAGAGGTAGGTTTTGAGGAGCGTCTTGAAGGAGGTAGAGAGGCGGAGAGGTTTAGGCAGGGAATTTCAGAGCTAAGGGCTGAGACAACAGAAGGCACGGCCGATGGTCGAGCGATTATAATCATGGATGCTCAAGAGGGCAGAGTTAGAGGAGCATCGACATCTCGGGTAATTGTGGGGCTGAAGGGGATTACAAAGATGGGAGGGGCGAGGTCAAAGGGATTAGAAAATAGGGATGAGAATATTCAACTTGAGGCGTTGCTTAACCAGAAGCCAAAGTAGGTCAGCAAGCACTGGGGTGATATGCAAATCTTCTGGGACGATAGACGCACCAACGTCAGTGCTCTCGATCAGGCCAACATCTCCAGCATCAAAGCACTGACCACACTCGACCAGCTCCGTTGGGCGGGCCACATCGTCCACATGCCCGACATAAAACTCCCAAAACAAGCGTTCTATTCAGAACTCCTACACGGCAAGCGAGCTCCAGGTGGGCAGAGGAAACGTTTCAAGGACACCCTCAAAGATTCCTTGATAAAGTGCAACATCCCCACTGACACCTGGGAATCCCTGGCCAAAGACCACCCTAAGTGGAGGAAGAGCATCCAGGAGGGCACTGAGCACCTCGAGTCTCGACGCCAAGAGCATGCAGAAAACAAGCGCAGACAGCGGAAGGAGCGTGCGGCAAATCAGACTCCCCACCCACCCTTTCCTTCAACCACTGTCTGTCCCACCTGTGACAGAGACTGTAATTCCCGTATTGGACTGTACAGTCACCTGAGAACTCACTTTTAAATTGGAAGCAAGTCTTCATCGATTTTGAGGGACTGCCTATGATGGGATGATGATGATGGGATAGGTGAGCGAGACTTGTTGCGAGTTAGGACACGGGCAGCCGGGTTTTGGATCATCTCTAGTTTACGTAAGGTGGAATCATAGAATCATAGAAATTTACAGCACGGAAGGAGGCCATTTCGGCTCATTGTGTCCGCACCAGCCAACCTGAAAGCTATCCAGCCTAATCCCACTTTCCAGCTCTCGGTCCGTAGCCCTGTAGGTTACGGCACTTCAGGTGTGCATCCAAGTATTTTTTAATGTGGTGAGGGTTTCTGCCTCTACCACCCTTTCAGGCAGTGAGTTCCAGACCCTCACAACCCTCTGGGTGAAGACATTTCCCCTCCTGTCTCCTCTAAACCTTCCCCCAATTACTTTAAGGGCTGGGTTTTCGGGTTTGGGGGTTTTTGGGCGAAAACACAAGCGATAAGTGAAAATTAACATTTTCACCGTGCTAATGATTTAAGGCCTAATTTTCGGCCTTTGTGTCTGGGGCACATCGCAAAGGGAGGCATTGCACAAGTGTTCTCAGCGCAAGAACGCGATCCTCGCCAACTTTGGTGCGGGGCCGGGAGCGCTGCGAGAGAGGCCTTGGGAGAGGAAAATAATTCCAAAAAACATTCCTAAAACATTTACAAGACCCTTAACTAATCGCTGCAAAAAATTAAAAAATAAAAAGTTTGTACTTTTTTTTTCAGGTTTTCTGACTTACTGCTGCCGTCAGGGCTGCACCCACAGGTTTGACCTGTCGCTATTCTGGGCTCGGGGGAAGGGGCGGGAGAGAGCAGAAACTCAATCACAAACGTTGGAGTCATTGCACGTTGGTGCACCTCTCCTCAGTGGTACTTGGAAGCGTCGCCGCAAACAGGTTCCCCAGGATCCCGCCCGGGCTTTGCGACCGGGTGTTGCGCCGAGGAGGGTCAAATCGCGGTGAAACCCTGGTCGCAAACCTCTCAAATCCGTCCGTTTATCTATGTCCCCTGGTTGTTGACCCCTCTGCCAACAACCTGCCAACAGGTCCTTCCTATTCACTATCCAGGCCCCTCAGAATTTTATACGACTCAATCAGGTCTCCCCTCAGCCTCCTCTGTTCCACAGAAAACAGACCCAGCATCTCCAGTCTTTCCTCATAGCCAAAATTCTCCAGTCCAGGCAACATTTTGTGAATCTCCTCTGTACCCTCTCCAGTGCAATCACATCCTTCCTGTAATGTGGTGACCAGAACTGCACGCAGTACTCTAGCTGCGGCCTAACCAGTGTTTTATACAGTTCAAGCATAACCTCACTGCTCTTGTATTCCATGCCTCGACTAATGAAGGCAAGTATTCCATATGCCTTCTTAACCACCTTATCTACCTGGCCTGCTACCTTCAGGGATCTGTGGACCTGCTCTCCAAGGTCCCTCTGTTCCTCTACACTTCTCAGTGTGGTATGTGGGAGGCCAGCCAAGTGTGCTTTGGAATAGTCAAGTCTAGAGGTAACAAAGGCAAGGATGAGGGCTTCAGCAGTGGATGAGCTTAGGCAAGGGCGGATACGGGCGACGTTATGGAGTTGGAAATAGGTGGTCTTGGTTATGTTACGGAAATGTGGTCAAAAGGTCATTTCAAGGTCAAATATGACACCAAGGTTGTGAACCGTGTGGCTCAGCCTCACAGATGCAAGGAAAAGGACTGAAAACAATGGCTTCGGTCTTCCCATTATTCAGTTGTAGAAGATTTGATGTCGGACAAGCAGTCTGACAATTTAGAGACAGTGGAGGGGTCGAGAGAAGTGGTGGTGAGGTAGATGTGCTTTCTACCGATTTCCCGGCTCCTACTCACCCGGCCCCAGACCCCCCTCCCCCAATCACAGACCTGTCTGCTCCACCCCACAATCCACTTACATTGTGGGGACCATTTCTCCGGGTCTCCAATGGCAATTTGACCCCCACCAAATTTACCTCCCGGCCACTAGAGTGGTTCCCAGTGGGAGACAGTGTCGGGGTAGGATGAGGCCGAGTTGCAATCTCACGCTGCAGGGGATGGAACGTTGACCTCCTTTCAAAGTCCAAGCCCCCTGTATCCCGCCCAGGGGTAAAAGCAGCCTAGACTTTATTCAGAAACTTTTCTAAATTCTGTTCATTAATTGCAGAGTTCTGAACTTTTTAAAACATTTTGTAAATAGAATCAAAGAAATTTACAGCCTAGAATGAAGCCATTCGACCCATTAAGCATATTCCGGCCCTCAAAGAATTATTCTCTTAGCCCTTTCCCCGCAACCTTTACATTGTTTCGTTTTCAAATATTTAATTTTCCCGCACTGCTTGTGGGCCAGGAGGAGCACGCCCCCGGCTACACGGTCTAACAAGAGAACCTGCTTCCAGCTCAACAATCACTGCCCGCCCCCCTGACCACGAGCACCACCCTCCCCGTAATTTCCCCCTCCCTCCCTACCTACGCTCTGCTCCTCAGCTGCGGCCTTGTCCTGCAGGCTTTCGAGCCTGTCAGTCAGTATAACTGTCGGATGGGAATCCTGGTGAAAAATGTTAAATATTTCCTGCATTTAATTTCAGCAGGATGTCAGGGAGTCCCATACATCCGGGGTTTCCGTCTGAAACTCCTCCCCATGAATATCGGGGCCATTATTTTCCATTGACCATCAATCTTATCTCTCAGATCTCCTCTTAACCGGTTTTTCGCCAATGAAATTTACCCCAATTTCTCTGATCTCTCCTCATAACTACGGGGAAATTGCAGGGGAGGGGGGCTAGCTGAAGCGCTCTTGCAGAGAGCCGGCACAGGTTCGAAGGGCCGAATGGTCTTCTGTGCTGTTATCATTCTCTGATTCTATGATAACGAAATCCTCGGATCCCTGGGATCCTGCACTCTCTGACATTCTTCCTCAAATAATCGCCCAAAATTGGACACAGATTTCTAGCTGTGGCCTGACCAATAATTTGTACAGGTTTAATATCACTTGTTTGATGTTGTGCCCTATACCCCTATTTTTAGGACCCCATATACTTTTTTATAAACGTGTCATCCCACTTTTAAATATTTGTGTATCAGAACGCCCAAGTCTCTCCTCTCCTCTCCTCCTTTTAGAGTTTTATCATTTAATGTATATTTCCTCTCATTATTCATCCTCCCAAACTGTATCACCTCACTATTTTGCTAGCAATCTGTTTATTTAATAGGAATCGTGGCGTGGAATCTCACAACTGTTGATGTTGAAAATCACAATCTCTCCACCCGGTGGCAGTAAATTCTCATCCACCATCAAGTATCATTCGTTGCTTCCTTTTGGAGGCGATACCACGTCACATTTCAAAGCTCTTTCGCTGCCATCCTCCAACACCACCCTGTCGAGTCACAGCTTGCCTCAGTTCCCACTGTTGTTTGGGAGTCACAGAATAATATTTCGGCAAAGGTCTATGTCTGAAGGGTGATGTTACAAGTCCGTGCTACCAGAGAGGCCATTCTCCAGCAGCACGGCTGCGATATTAACCCCCCAGGTAAAATGCTCAAGGGGCCGAATGGCCGGTTCCTGTGTAACAGGCTTGAGGGGCTGAATGGGCCACCTCCTGTTCCTGTGTAACAGGCTCGAGGGGCTGAATGGCCTCATCCTGTTCCTGTGTAACAGGCTCAACGGACTGAATGGCCTCCTCCTGTTCCTGTGTAACGGGCTTGAGGGGCTGAATGGGCCTCCACCTGCTCCTGTGTAACAGTCTCGAGGGGCTGAATGGGCCTCCACCTGCTTCTGTGTATCATAGAATCATAGACGTTTACAGCACGGAAGGAAGCCATTTCGGCCCATCGTGTCACTGCCGGCCAACAAGAGGCTATCCAGCCTAATAGAAACATAGAAACATAGAAAATAGGTGCAGGAGCAGGCCATTCAGCCCTTCTAGCCTGCACCGCCATTCAATGAGTTCATGGCTGAACATGAAACTTCAGTACCCCCTTCCTGCTTTCTCGCCATAACCCTTGATCCCCCGAGTAGTAAGGACTTCATCTAACTCCCTTTTGAATAGACCAGCTCTGGGTCCGTAGCCCTGCAGGTTACGGCACTTCAGGTGCACATCCAAGTACTTTTTAAATGTGGTGAGGGTTTCTGCCTCTACCACCCTTTCAGGCAGTGAGTTCCAGACCCCCACAACCCTCTGCGTGAAGAAATTTCCCCTCAAATCCCCTCTAAACCTTCTACCAATTACTTTAAATTAATGCCCCCTGATTGTTGACCCCTCTGCTAAGGGACATCTGCCCTTTCTATCCACTCTATCTAGGTCCCTCATAATTTTATACATCTCAATAAGGTCTCCCCTCAGCCTCATCTGTTCCAAGGAAAACAAACCCAGCCTACCCAATCTGTCCTCATAGCTAAGATTCTCCATTCCAGACAGCATCCTCGTAAATCTCCTCTGTACCCTCTCCAGTGCAATCACGTCCTTCCTGTAATGTGGTGACCAGAACTGCACGAGGTACTCCAGCTGTGGCCTAACCAGTGTTTTATACAGTTCAAGCATAACCCCCTCAGCTCTTATATTCCATGCCTCGACTAATAAAAGCAAGTATTCCATATGCCTTCTTAACCACCTTATCTACCTGGCCTGCTACCTTCAGGGATCTGTGGACCTGCACTCCAAGGTCCCTTTGTTCCTCTACACTTCTCCGTGTTCTACCATTTAATGTGTATTCCCTTTCCTTGTTAGACCTCCCCAAATGCATTACCTCACACTTCTCTGGATTAAATTCCATTTGCCACTGTTCTGCCCACCTGACCAGTTGATTGATATCTTCCTGCAGTCCACAGCTTTCTTCTTCATTATCAACCCCACGGCCGATTTTAGTATCATCTGCAAACTTCTTAATCGGACCCCCTATATTCAAGTCTGGATCATTGATGTATACCACAAAAAGCAAGGGACCCAGTACTGAGCCCTGCGGAACCCCACTGGTTACAGCCTTCCAGTCACAAAAACACCCATCAACCATTACCCTTTGCTTCCTGCCTCTGAGCCAATTTTGGATCCAACGTGCCACTTTGCCCTGGATCCCCTGGGCTTTTACTTTCGTGACCAGTCTGCCATGTGGGACCTTGTCAAAAACTTTGCTAAAATCCATATATACTACATTGTACGCACTACCCTCATCGACCCTCCTGGTTATCTCCTCAAAATATTCAATCAAGTTAGTCAGACACGACCGTCCCTTAACAAATCCGTGCTGACTGTCCCTAATGTAACAGGTTCGAGGGGCTGGATGGCCTCCTCTTGTTCCTGTGTAACAGGCTCGAGGGGCTGAATGGCCTCCTCCTGTTCATATGTAACAGGCTCGAGGGGCTGAATGGCCTCCTCTTGTTCCTTTGTAACAGGCCTGAGGGGCTGAATGGCCTCCTCCTGTTCCTGTGTAACAGGCTCAAGGGGCTGAATGGGCCTCCTCCTGTTCCTGTGTAACAGGCTCAAGGGGCTGAATGGGCCTCCTCCTGTTCCTGTGTAACGGGCTCTGTCCCATTGCATCTGTGCTGATTTTCTGCTCACGATATTCTATCTAAGGAATAATGATCTGAGAGTTTATGGTGTGTGCCTGAACAGCGATAGGTGATCCTGGCACCACAATCTTACATCCTTTTCTGTTTCTTAATTCTACCCAAAGTGGGTGGAATTGGATATGGGCGGAATCGCTTCGATCACCCATTATATGCCCCGCCCGATACTCAGTCCCACTGACTTCAATAGAACCCAATATCGGGAATTTCACCAGTGTCCAAAATCATTGCCAGGGTGTTTCCACTGCTCACTCACCCTCACTCATAGCCTTTCTTTCAACTGCTTAATATTGTCCTTTAGCAATATTACTCCCCCTCCTCACTGTCCTTAATAAAGGCCTTACAGCCTGGAACATTACGCTTCCATTTATATCTAGCTTGCAGCCATGTCTCAGTAATGGCTACTATGTCATACCCAGCTGTGCCTCAGGGGCAGAACTCTCGCCTCAGTCAGCAGGTTGTGGGTTCAAGCCCCACTCCAGGGACTTGAGGTGCCGTCTTTCGGATAAACCATGGACCCGTCTGCTCTCTCAGGTGGACGTAAAAGATCCCATGGTACTATTTTGAAGGACAGGAGTTATCCTCGGTGTCCTGGAGCCAATATTTATCCCTCAATCAACATCACTAAAACAGATTATCTGGTCATTATCACATTGCTGTTTGTGGGAACGTGCTGTGTGCAAATTGGCTGCTGCGTTTCCACATTACAACAGTGACTACACTTCTAAAAGTACTTCATTGGCTGTAAAGCTCTTTGGGACGTTTGGTGGTCGTGAAAGGCGCTATAGAAATGCAAGTCGTCTTTCACAGACCATAATACCGTAGAACCATAAAACCACTCAACAACTAGACCATAGTATCATAACAGTAGTGTCATCATACTGTAGAACCATTGAACCATATATAATCATAGAGCCATGGTATCACATGGCAATAACATCATGTAACCATTCTTGTACACAAGGAAACCATTTGGCCCATCATGTCTGTGAAAACTCTTTGCTAGAACACTCCAAAACCAACCCCACTCTCCCCACAGTCCTGCACCGTTTGGCCACGGGCAGTGCACATTCTCATTGGCCACGGGCGGTGCACATTCTCATTGGCCACGGGCAGTGCACATTCTCATTGGCCACGGGCAGTGCACATTCTCATTGGCCACGGGCAGTGCACATTCTCATTGGCCACGGGCAGAGCACATTCTCATTGGCCACGGGCAGTGCACATTCTCATTGGCCACGGGCAGTGCACATTCTCATTGGCCACGGGCAGTGCACATTCTCATTGGCCACGGGCAGTGCACATTCTCATTGGCCACGGGCAGTGCACATTCTCATTGGCCACGGGCAGAGCACATTCTCATTGGCCACGGGCAGTACACATTCTTATTGGCCACGGCCAGTACACATTCTCATTGGCCACGGGCAGTGCACATTCTCAGTTTAGGTTGGTAAAGGAGTATGAGAATCACTGGGGCAGTCAGCTATCTGATGAGCGAAAGATTTTTTTGAACCTTCAGTCGTTTGAAGCTGTTTAATTTGGTTCAAGCACAGATAAACTAATATACAATAGAACTGCAAGACGGAAAGATTGAGGGCAAACCAGCTCCCATCTCAGTGGAATCCTCATTGAGTCATATTAGCATTGCTAAGTGCTTCTTAAAGCTGTGTTTCAATAGGTAAATATAAAAGATTTTGAGTCCATCATAGTTCAGTGTCACACTTTGTGACAGATGCATTGACTTATCCACAACACTGACCATTGTAATACTGGCCATTCCAATACTGACCATCCATCATGCTGACCATCCACAGTACTGACCAATCAAAGCACCAACCACACCCAGTATATACAACATAGAAAACATCAAAGGCAAGTATTTTTCGAACTCTTACTAAGTAAGGTAGAAGGACCCGCACCCACAGAGTGACAGAATGTAGCAGCCACAAGGCACTGACTGAGTAAGAATAATGTGAGCCAATTATTCCAGGTGTGAGATTCCAGTTTAGGAAACGGTAAAAGTAACAGCAAGTTATTGTGGCTATTGCAGTAGCATTTACACAGCGAGTTGTTATGATCTGGAATGATCAGCCATGATCTTATTGAATGGCGGAGCAGGCTCGAGGGGCTAGATGGCCTACTCCTGTTCCTAATTCTTATGGAATGCACTGCTTGAAAGTTGTGGTGGAAGCAAATTCAATAATAACTTTCAAAAGAGAATTGGATAAATACTTGAAAAAGAAAAATGTGCAGGGCTCTGGGGAAAGCTCTTTCAAAGAGCCGCACAGGCACGATGGGCCGAAAGGCCTTCTGTGCTGTCATATTCTGACGGGCCTGTAGTTGCCGGGTTCATCCCTCTCCCGCTTTTTGAACAAGGGTGTAACATTTGCAACCCGTAAGTTCTCTAGCACCGTCCCCATATCCAAGGAGAATTAGAAGATTGTGACCAGAGCCTCTGCAATTTCCGCCCTTACTTCTTTCAGCAACCTTGGATGCGTCCCATCCGGATTGGGTAACATGTTTACTTGCGCTTTGCCAACTCTTTTAGTATCTCCTCTTTATCTATTTTTATCCTATCTAATATCGCTACTGCCTCTTCCTTTACTGCTACATTGGCAGCATATTCTTTTTAGGGAAGACAGATGCAAAGTACTCATTTAACACCTCAGCCATGTCCTCTGCCTCCGCAAAAAGATCTCCTTTTTGGTTCTTCATCAACCCCATCCTTCCATTGACTACCCTTTTACTGTTTATGTTTATAAAAGATTTTTGCATTCCCCTGTACGTTACCCAATAATCTGTTCTCACAAGCTCTCTTGGCTCTTATTTCCTTTTGAAATTCTTGTCGGTTCGTTTTCTATTTATCTTGGTTCTCTACTGTATTACACATCTTATAATCGTTTTAATCTCTACGAGCGTCACTCACTGATTCTGGGCGGCAGTGGGTATCACTCGCTGATTCTAGGCGGTAGCGGGTGTCACACGGCGATTCTGGGCGGCAGTGGGTGTCACTCGCTGATTCTGGGCGTCAGCGGGTGTCACACGGCGATTCTGGGCGTCAGTGGGTGTCACACGGCGATTCTGGGCGGTAGCGGGTGTCACACGGCGATTCTGGGCGGCAGTGGTTGTCACACGGCGATTCAGGGCGGCAGTGGGTGTCACACGGCGATTCTGGGCTGCAGCGGGTGTCACACAGCGATTCTGGGCGGCAGTGGGTGTCACACGGCGATTCTGGGCATCACACGGCGATTCTGGGCGGTAGTGGGTGTCACACAGCGATTCTGGGCGGCAGTGGGTGTCACACAGCGATTCAGGGCGGCAGTGGGTGTCACACGGCGATTCAGGGCGGCAGTGGGTGTCACACAGCGATTCAGGGCGGTAGCGGGTGTCACGGCGATTCTGGGCGGCAGTGGGTGTCACACGGCGATTCAGGGCGGTAGCGGGTGTCACACAGCGATTCGGGGCGGCAGTGGGTGTTACACAGCGATTCAGGGCGGCAGTGGGTGTCACACAGCGATTCTGGGCGGTAGTGGGTGTCACACGGCGATTCTGGGCGTTGGCGGGTGTCACACGGCGATTCTGGGCGGCAGTCGGTGTCACATAGCGATTCTGGGCGGTAGCGGGTGTCACACAGCGATTCTGGGCGGCAGTGGGTGTCACACGGCGATTCTGGGCTGCAGTGGGTGTCACACGGCGATTCAGGGCGGTAGTGGGTGTCACACGGCGATTCAGGGCGGTAGTGGGTGTCACACGGCGATTCAGGGCTGCAGTGGGTGTCACACGGCGATTCTGGGCGGCAGTGGGTGTCACACGGCGATTCTGGGTGTCACACGGCGATTCTGGGCGGTAGCGGGTGTCACACGGCGAATCTGGGCGGCAGTGGGTGTCACACGGCGATTCAGGGCGGTAGTGGGTGTCACACGGCGATTCAGGGCGGTAGTGGGTGTCACACGGCGATTCTGGGCGGTAGCGGGTGTCACATGGCGATTCTGGGCGGCAGTGGGTGTCACTCGGTGATTCAGGGCGGTAGTGGGTGTCACATGGCGATTCTGGGCGGTAGCGGGTGTCACATGGCGATTCTGGGCGGTAGCGGGTGTCACATGGCGATTCTGGGCGGCAGTGGGTGTCACACGGCGATTCAGGGCGGCAGTGGGTGTCACACGGCGATTCAGGGTGGTAGCGGGTGTCACATGGCGATTCTGGGCGGTAGCGGGTGTCACACGGCGATTCTGGGCGGCAGTGGGTGTCACACGGCGATTCAGGGCGGTAGTGGGTGTCACATGGCGATTCTGGGCGGCAGTGGGTGTCACACGGCGATTCTGGGCTGCAGTGGGTGTCACATGGCGATTCTGGGCGTTGGCGGGTGTCACACGGCGATTCAGGGCGGCAGTGGGTGTCACTCGGCGATTCTGGGCGGTAGCGGGTGTCACACGGTGATTCTGGGCTGCAGTGGGTGTCACACGGCGATTCTGGGCGGCAGCGGGCAACAAAGTAACGCCCGGGGGGGCGGGGAACAGGAACAAAAATCTTCAACAAATGGAAAAAAAACCCATTACAAATCCTTTAGAGGACCCAGTCAAACAAAATCGCTGCAAAATAAATAAAGGCAACCACATCACTAACCTTTTCTTGCAGGTCTTCATACTTACCGTTCAGGTAAGACTTGCCTCCATGCGGTGGTCCCTTCTGCCGCTGGAGCGGAGGGCCGCCCGGACCAATCTCGGGAGGGAGCGGGCGGGAGGACTTTTTTCAGCGATGCACACCGGCGGATGCTCCCCAGTAGTCTTCCCTTCCCGCTGGCGGGAAGGACTCGCCAAACTCACTCGGAGGGGAGAGCGCCGAAAAAACAAGGAGAGTGCCGATCTCGGCGGCAGCTGGCGGTAGGTTCACCACATTCGGGCCCTATAGTCATCCAGAAAGCTCGAGCTTTGGCCGCTCTCCTTTCCCGCTCTGGGAACCTGCCTAGTCTGTACCCGAACTATCTCCTCTGAAGGATATACTGCTCATTTACAGTTTTACTTGTCAATCTTTGATTCCAATCCACCTGGGCCAGATTTCTTATGTCGTTGGATCTCTTTCAAATCACTGAAATTAGCCCTCCTCCGGTTGGTTTTTCCTTGTCCTTTTCCATAACTACTCAATCTAATATTGATAGATGCTGCACTTGCCCCACCTCATTCCCCAGAACCACAAGCCACACTGCTTCCTTCCTCGTTGGGCAGAGAGTGTTCCCTTGTACTCATTTCAGGAATTCCTCTTTCTCTCTGCCCTTTGCACTGTTGCTATCCCAGCCTATATTGGGATAATTAAAGTATCCCATTATCACTATAAAGTTCTTGCACCTTTCTGCAATTTTTTTCAAATTGGCTCCTCTATCTCCTTTCCACTGTTTGGCGGTCCATAGTATATACCCAGCAGTGTAACAGCTCCTCTATTGTTCCTTAATTCTAACCAAATAGACTGTCTTTAAACCACCAAGTACATCATCCCTTTCTAGTGCTGGAACAGTATCTTTGATCAATACTGCCACTCCTTCCTTTTTCTTCCCTATCTTTCCTGAATTCATTGTAGCCAGGAATATTAAGTGTCCACTCCTCCCCTCCTTTGATGCAGGTCTCTGTTATTGCCATTATATCATAGTCCCATGTGGCTACTTATGCCTGCAGCTCACCAACCTTATTTACCACGCTACATGCATTCACACACATGCACTTCAACCCCATCTGACTGCCTGGCATTTCCCCCTGTCTGATGCCTCCTATTTCTGAACTATTCTGTGCTCTCGTGGTTTGTCTCTCCCAATCTTTGTGCATCTTTTATCTCCTCTCTAATGGTGCCCTTTCCCCTTCCAACTTATGTTAAATGCTCCCTCACAGCTAGTTAAGCTTCCTGCGAGAACATTGGTCCCAGCTCTGCCGGTGCAACCGGTCCAGTTTGTGCAGGTCCCAATGCCCCAGGAAACAGTGGTTGAGGCAAATCATCCCAGTCGTAGGCAGTCCCTCGAATTGAGGATTACTTGCTTCCACCTCAAAAAGTTCACAGGTGTTTCAATGAAGGACCTAAAATTCCAGGTCTGAACTGGATCCTGAAGGGTGGAAATGGCTGTGCTTGGATTTTTTTTTAACATGTGGTGACTGTTGCACACCAGCCATCACACGGGCTTGACATTGCAGTGTGGGCTGGCCCGTGCTGCCCCTGGGCCCTCGCCTCTCCTGGGCCCTGATCACGTCCCTCTACAATCTCTCGCTGTTCCTTCGCCCCGACCTCGCTGCTCCTGCTGTACCTGCCCACGCTCCAATCACCGACCTGGACCTTGGTGACGTCTCTTTTTCACTGCCGTTGCTCTCCTGTTCCAGCACGCGCTGCTCCCTGGAGTGGTGCACCACCACGCTGCTCCCCCGTTCCTCGGCCTGCTCCGATGGTGCTCACAGGCCGGGGGCGCACAGACTGCTGGGCCAGGCTGTCACACTGCTCGCCAGCCTGCTTCGATGGTGCTCGCAGGCTGGGGGCGCAGACTGCTGGGCCAGGCTGCCACACTGCTCCCCGGCCTGCTCCGATGGTGCTCGCAGGCCGGGGGCGCAGACTGCTGGGCCAGGCTGCCACACTGCTCCCCGGCCTGCTCCGATGGTGCTCGCAGGCCGGGGGCGCAGACTGCTGGGCCAGGCTGCCACACTGCTCCCCGGCCTGCTCCGATGGTGCTCACAGGCCGGGGCCGCGCAGACTGCTGGACCAGGCTGCCACACTGCTCCCCGGCCTGCTCCGATGGTGCTCACAGGCCGGGGCCGCGCAGACTGCTGGACCAGGCAAATAGTATAGATGTATATTAGTGGAAACTACATAAGCACATGAGGGAGAAAGGAATGGACGGATATAATGATAGGGTGAGATGTAGACGGGTGGGAGAGGGCTGGTGTGGAGCATAAACACCAGCATAGAGTCTTTGGGCTGAATGGCCTGTTTCTGTGCTGTAATGTTCTGTGCAATTTCACATAGGCCCCTTGCAGCTTGCAGAGAGAGGAGACTCCGCTGTATTTAAACTCAGCCCCACCTCCAAGGCTAAGGTACCAGAGTAGAGGGTCTGGTACTGTACTAGCCAGAGGTCAGGGGTTCAAATCCGACTGTGGCAGGTTGTGACAGTTAACTCAGTAAATGTAGTAATTTGTGGGCTGGCCCCAGGAAAGCTGAGGGACTGTTCATTAATGCCTTTCAAGGACAGGGGCCCATTATCCCAACCTGGTCCGTCTGTACGTGACTCCAGTTCCACACTGTGGTTCATTCTGTAGTACTCACTCAGTTGTACAAAACAGGACTCAACACTCCCACGTCCTGAGAACAAATTCATTCCCAGACAACGTGCCTTTAATCGAGCCCTCTGTACTACTACCTCGCACTCCTGTATAATGACCCAGCTAACAGCAGTCACTTGCTTCCCGTTACATCAATAATTTATCCAATGACAGTGGGATTTAGGTCTGACCTACTGGTAATCGGATGTTCCAGGTTAACGATTCGCACTACAGAATGTGAAAGTAATTCTCCATGAATTCTTGGCCTGGGTGCACATTGGGTGAGATGGGGGTGGGATTGGGGCGGGGGCCAATGCGTGATGGGGCGAGGGTGGGATGGGGTGAGGACGAGGGTGGGATGGGATGGGATTGGGGCGAGGGGGCGGGATGGGAATGAGGGAGGATGGGTTGGGGCGAGGGTGGGATTGGGGCATGGGTGGGAGTGGGATGGGGCGAGGGTGGGATTGGGGCATGGGTGGGATTGGGATGGGGTGAGGGTGGGAATGAGGGAGGATGGGTGGGAGTGGGATGGGGCGAGGGTGGGATTGGGGCATGGGTGGGAGTGTGATGGGGCGAGGCTGGGATTGGATTTAGCTACACGCCTCCATTTTCGAATAGCCTACCAGCATTCCCTGTCAACGTTCACACTTGAGGACTGGTCACTTGGGGACACTATGGGAGGGAGGGTGCGGCGACCAGAACCGTGCTGCAGGTGAGAAGTACCACCTTCAGGACAGAAGTGGAAAAGATTTGGGAGACAATATTCCTATACATAGCTACGTCCAATCAACAACAATAACTTGCATTTATATAGCGCCTTTAATGCAGTAAAACTTCCCAAGTGGCCTCACAGGAGCGATATGAAACAAAGATTTTACACTGAGCCACATATTAGGGCAGGTGATCAAAAGCTTGATCAAAGAGGTAGGTTTTAAGGAGCGTCTCAAAGAAGGAGAGAGAGGTGGTGATGCGTAGGGAGGCAATTCCAGAGCTTAGGGTCCAAGCCCTTAGGGTGGGCTGCTCAAGAGGCCGGAATTACAGGAACGCAGAGATCTTGGTTATTGAAATTGCATTTCAGAATGCACTGTTCTTATTACCAATTGTTGGAGTTCAGTTTGTTAATTCAGAGAGAGGTCCCCTCAACACCACAACAATAAAATCACACATCATTCGGAAATGAGAAACTGACTGTTTGATAAATATATATATATATATAAAAGAACATAAGAAATAGGAGCAGGAGTCGGCCATTTGGCCCCTCGAGCCTGCTCTGCCATTCAATAAGATCGTGACTGATTTGATCATGGACTCAGCTCCACTTCCCTGCCCGCTCCCCATAATCCTTGACTCCCTTATCTTTCAAAAATCTGTCTATCTCCGAATATATTCAATGACCCAGGCTCCACAGTTCTCTGGAGCAGAGAATTCCACAGATTTATAACCCTCTGAGAGAAGAAATTCCTCCTCATCTCTGTTTTAAATGGGCAGCCCCTTATTCTAAGATCATGCCCTCTAGTTCTAGTCTCCTTCACCAGTGGAAACATCCTCTCTGCATCCACCTTGTCAAGCCTCCTCATAATCTTATACATTTCGATAAGATCACCTCTCATTCTTCTGAATTCCAATGAGTAGAGGCCCAAACTATTCAACCTTTCCTCATAAGTCTACCCACTCATCTCCGGAATCAACCTAGTGAACCTTCTCTGAACTGCTTCCAAAGCAAGTATATCCTTTTGTAAATATGGAAACCAAAACTGCACGCAGTGTTTCAGGTGTGACCTCACCAATATCCTGTATAACTGTAGCAAGACTTCCCTGCTTTTATACTCCATTCCCTTTGCAATAAAGGCCAAGATTCCATTGGCCTTCCTGATCACTTGCTGTACCTGTATACTATCCTTTTGTGTTTCATGTACAAGTACCCCAGGTCCCGCTGTACTGCGGCACTTTGCAATCTTTCTCCATTTAAATAATAACTTGCTCTTTGATTTATTTCTGCATGACCTCATACTTTCCAACATTATACTCCATCTGCCAAACTTTTGCCCACTCACTGAGCCTGTCTATGTCCTTTTGCAGATTTTTTGTGTCCTCCTCACACATTGCTTTTCCTCCCATCTTTGTATCGTCAGCAAACTTGGCGACATTACACTCAGCCCCTTCTTCCAAGTCGGGAATGAGTTACATGTTGGGGAATGTAATAAACTTAACCTGTTTTGGGCTAATTTTTAGTAAGAATATGAAAGAATGGAAGTGGAAGTTTCGCACTAGTACCGTACTTTCAGAAATACCTCGACCGCCCGACCTCCCCTTCCCTACTTACCTACCTTGGCCCAGGCATTTCAGGACTCTGGACGTTGGAAAGATGTTTCCAAGTCTGGAAATCCATAGCATCTGGAATGGCCTCAGTCCTGAAGCTTCTGGATTTTTGACGCTGTACCTGTATAAAACTTTCTAGAGTGCCCATCACATTCCAGATGTCACATTTTGTACAAACACCAACAAATCGCAACTGAACATTTTTTTTAAGTACGCAAAAATCGAAAGAAAGCCAGTCATTTCCTGTTGGTTTTTCTGGCATTGTTGTCATCGACCTGGACTGTTAACTCTGTTTCTCCACAGATGCTGCCTGACCTGCTGAGTATTTCCAGCATTTTCAGTTTTTATTACAGATTTCCAGCGTTGGCAGTATTTTTTATGTATTTCTGATATTGATGTTACCTGGAGAGGTTGTTCAGGTAACAAGAAGAAACAAGTATCTGCCAATCGAGAGAAACTTCCAAAGAGCGATTACAATTAGCCTCTGAGTGACCTCTATATCTATTTAGCCCAATTCCCCATTGGGAGTACCTACTCACCACACACGTGCCAGGCAATGACTGTCTCCAATAAGAAAGAGTCGAGCCACCGTCCCTTGACATTCAACGGCATTACCATCGCCGAATCCCCCACCGTCAACATCCTGGGGGTCACCTTTTTCCAGAAACTTAACTGGACCAGCCACAAATACTGTGGCAACAAGAACAGGTCAGAGGCTGGGTATTCTGTGATGAGTGTCTCACCTCCTGGCTCCCCAAAGCCTTTCCACCATCTACAAGGCTCAAGTCAGGAGTGTGATGGAACACTCGAGAAGCTTGACACCATCCAGGACAAAGCAGCTCACTTGATTAGCACCCCATCCACCACCTTCAACATTCACTCCCTCCACCACCGGCGCACCGTGGCTGCAGTGTGTACCATCTACAAGATATACTGTAGCAACTCACCAAGGCTTCTTCGACAGCACCTCCCAAACCTGTGACCTCTCCCACCTAGAAGGACAACGGCAGCAGGTGCATGGGAACACCACCACCTCCACGTTCCCCTCCCAGTCACACACCGTCCTGACTTGGAAATATATCGGCCGTTCCTCCATCGTCGCTGGGCCACAATCCTGGAACTCCCTCCCTAACAGCACTGGGGGAGCACCTTCACCACATGGACTGCACCATGAAACAAGAAATTAGGGATGAGTGCAATAAAGTAGTTATCATGGGTGACTTTAATCTACATATAGATTGGGCTAACCAAACTGGTAGAATACGATGGAGGACGATTTCCAGGAGTGTATTAGGGATGGTTTTCTAGACCAATATGTCGATGAACCAACTAGAAGGCTGGCCATCCTAGACTGGGTGATGTGTAATGAGAAAGGACTAATTAGCAATCTTGTTGTGCAAGGCCCCTTGGGGAAGAGTGACCATAATATGGTAGAATTCCTTATTAAGATGGAGAGTGACACAGTTAATTCAGATATTAGGGTCCTGAACTTAAGGAAAGGTAACTTTGATGGTATGAGACGTGAATTGGCTAGAATAGACTGGCAAATTATACTAAGAGGGTTGACGGTGGATAGGAAATGGCAAACATTTAAAGATCACATGGGTGAACTTCAACAATTGTACATCTCTGTCTGGAGTAAAAAATAAAACGGGGAAGATGGCTCAACCGTGGCTAACAAATGAAATTAAGGATAGTGTTAAATCCAAGGAAAAGGCATATAAATTGGCCACAAAAAGCAGCAAACTTGAGGACTGGGAGAAATTTAGAATTCAGCAGAGGAGAACAAAGGATTTAATTAGGAGGGGGAAAATAGAGTATGAGAGAAAGCTTGCCGGGAACATAAAAACTTGACTGCAAAAGCTTTTATAGATATGTGAAGAGAAAAAGATTAGTGAAGACAAATGTAGGTCCCTTGCAGTTCAGGTTCAGGTGAATTTATAATGGGGAACAAAGAATTGAACAAATACTTTGGTTCTGTCTTCACGAAAGAAGATACAAATAACCTTCCGGAAGTACTAGGGGACCGAGGGTCTTGTAAGAAGGAGGAACTGAAGGATATCCTTAATAGGTGGGAAATTGTGTTAGGGAAATTGATGGGATTGAAGGCTGATAAATCCCCGGGGCCTGATAGTCTGCATCCCAGAGTACTTAAGGAAGTGGCCCTAGAAATAGTGGATGCATTGGTGATCATTTTCCAACAGTCTATCTGGATCAGTTCCTATGGACTGGAGGGTAGCTAATGTAAAACCACTTTTTAAAAAAGGAGGGAGAGAGAAAACAGGTAATTATAGACTGGTTAGCCTGACATCAGTAGTGGGGAAAATGTCAGAATCAATTATTAAAGATGAAATAACAGCACATTTGGAAAGCAGTGACAGGATCGGTCCAAGTCAGCATGGATTTATGAAAGGGAAATCATGCTTGACAGATCTTCTGGAATTCTTTGAGGATGTAACTAGTAGAGTGGACAAGGGAGAACCAGTGGATGTGGTGTATTTGGACCTTCAAAAGGCTTTTGACAAGGTCCCACACAAGAGATTGGTGTGCAAAATTAAAGCACATGGTATTGGGGTAATGTACTGACGTGGTTAGAGAACTGGTTGGGATAAGGGTTTCTTTTCAGAATGGCAGGCAGTGACTAATGGGGTTCCGCAGGGCTCAGTGCTGGGACCCCAGCTATTTACAATATACATTAATGATTTGGATGAAGGAATGAGTATAACATCTCCAAGTTTGCAGATGACATTAAACTGGGTGCCGATGTGAGCTGTGAGGAGGACGCTAAGAGGCTGCAGGATGACTTGAACAGGTTAGGTGAATGGGCAAATGAATGGCAGATGCAGTATAATGTGGATAAATGTAAGGCTATCCACTTTGGGGGAAAAAACACGAAGGCAGAATATTATCTGAATGGCGGCAGATTCGGAAAAGGGGAAGTACAACAAGACCTACGTGTCATGGTACATCAGTCATTGAAGGTTGGCATGCAGGTACAGCAGGCGGTGAAGAAGGCAACTGGTATGTTGGCCTTCATAGCTAGGGGTTTTTGAGTATAGGAGCACGGATGTCTTCGTGCAGTTGTATAGGGCCTTGGTGAGGCCTCACCTGGAATATTGTGTTCAGTTTTGGTCTCCTAATCTGAGGAAGGACGTTCTTGCTATTGAGGGAGTGCAGCGAAGGTTCACCAGACTGATTCCCGGGATGGCTGAACTGATATATGAAGAGAGACTGGATCGACTGGGCCTTTATTCACTGGAGTTTAGAAGGATGAGAGGGGATCTCATAGAAACATATAAAATTCTGACGGGACTGGACAGGTTAGATACAGGAAGAATGTTCCCGATGTTGGGGAAGTCCAGAACCAGGGGACACAGTCTAAGGATAAGGGGTAAGCCATTTAGGACTGAGATGAGGAGAAACTTCTTCACTCAGAGAGTCGTTAACCTGTGGAATTCCCTACCGCAGCGAGTTGTTGATGCCAGTTCATTGGATATATTCAAGAGGGAGTTAGATATGGCCCTTACAGCTAAAGGGATCAAGAGCTATGGAGAGAAAGCAGGAAAGGGGTACTGAGGGAATGATCAGCCATGATCTTATTGAATGGTGGTGCAGGCTCGAAGGGCCGAATGGCCTACTCCTGCACCTATTTTCTGTTTCAAGAAGGTGGCTCACCATCACTTTTTCAAGGGCAATTAGGGATGGGCAATAAATGCTGGCTTTGCCAGTGACGCCCACATCCCAGGAATGCTTAAAAATATCTGGCTCAAACAGACAGACCAGTGTAGCAGCTGAACATTACAATCATGGCCCGGACCATATGTCCGCCAAGTTATAAGAGATCAACTGGATATTTAACTGTTTCACATTAAATGATTTTCTTCTCAAGAAAGTAGAATCATGTGGCAGGATAATTGCCATTGGATGAATATATATCTGATCCCGGGTGGTATTGGAAACAATAGGGATAGATATAGACAAAGACCAAGGAAATGCATGAATGAAACATTATGGCTCATGTGCTGCTGGGTGAAGAGGCGGACTATTGCACTGGGAATGGTGTCTGTGAAGGGCGGCTGGGATCGGACTGAAGAGTAAGGTGGTGAAGATAGAGGGACATTTTGAAATTTCTGCTTGATCTTTGGACATCAGGGAATATTTATCCCAAATGTTTCCTGGGGTTGCATGGTGCAGTGGAGCCCATGGTAGGGATATGGTCTGTAGAAGGCTTAAGCTTCCTGTCTGACTGTCCTTTCATATTCCAGCTTTGCTTATGGTTATGTTGTCAATTTCATGCTAATAATCACTCTCCGGAAACTGACACTGGCAATATCATGAAGCAGCAAGATCAAAGTATTGCTCATGTAACCAAGGCTGAGTGCACACATTCTGTGTGCAGCCAACAAACAATCATTGTCTTTAGCAGATGAAGTCTATCATACAATTGGGATTGCAAATTGTCATTGATTACTGTCCAACCTCTACTCAATTAACAACGGGTTGTGTAAAAGGAGCATGAATTTATAATTTAACAGGCAGTTGCCAACTTTGATTAAGCAGCTAGTGCGTTCCAAGATGCCTACAATATTTGACCGATTTATTGCAACTACAGCGTTCCACTGTAACATCAGATGTTTGGAGAGCATCACCAACACTTCAGGCCAGTTCAAGTACAATTGAGGCAGGGGCACTGATCTGGGGACAGGACTCAGTTATGTTGGATCTTCCTCGGGGCCTGAGGGCGGAGCCCTGAGTCCGGCACCTTGATCGGTGACATCAGGGAGAGAGACGGGATCGGCGGAATTACATCTTCCGCCAGAATTCTCAGCAGTTGCATAAAGCAGGCGTGCAGCATTTACCAGGGCCCACTCTGATTAAAATGGCCCGCTGCTGGCTGAAAGGCCACTTTCACGATTTCTTCCTTGTTTCAAAAATATACTTTATTCATAGAATTTTGGCAAAATACATGACAATACTTGTCACGGTACATTACAATACAATCCACAAATCACTACATATTGCATAATACAGATGATATTTACACCAACAGATTACAACATTCTCATTAAAAACATTTTCTACATCATACAGTCCGAGGGATTTTTACACCAGTTCCAGCCCCTGGGTGTACAGTGGCGGGAAGGGGGGGCCTTAAACCATGGTTTCCCCACTATGCGTCCCTCAGCATGTAGTCCTGTACCTTGGAATGTGCCAGTCTGCAACACTTGGCCGTGGACAGCTCATAAGTCTGGAAGACCAGGCAGACCAAACGGCGTCTTTCACCAAGTTGATGGTCCTCCGACAGCAGATGATGTCTGTCTCGGTGTGTGTCCCTGGGAACAGTTCGTATAGCATAGAGTCCTGTGTTATGGAGCTGCTCGGGATAAACCTCGACAGCAACCATTGTATCTCCAGACTTTCTTTGCAAAGGCACATTCCAGAAGGAGATGGATGCCAGTCTCATCCCCACCACAGCCGACTTGAGGACAGTGTGCAGGGGTGCTGAGCTGTCGGCTGTGCATGAAGGATCTGACAGGGAGGGCCCTTCTCACCATCAGCCAAGGTACGTCTTGATGCTTGTTTGAAAGCTCTGGTGATGAGGCGTTCTGACATCGACAATCTGCTCTGGGAACCATCCGACAGGATGCACTATCTACCTCTTCCGTAGGGTATCAAGAATGTTACGTGCCGACCACTGCTTTATGGCCTTGTGGTCAAAGCTGTTTTTCTGCACAAACTTTTCTATGAAGGACAGGTGGTCAGGCATGGTCCAACTGATTGGAGCGTTCCATGGCAGCGTGGCCAGACCCATCCTTCGCAACACTGGGGACAGCTAGAACCTCAGCACGCAGTGGCACTTGGTGTTTGCGTACCAATGGCCTATGCACAGCTTGCTACAGCCGCACACAAAGGTGGACATCAGGATGAGGGTGACTTTGTGTACTTCTTTACCCCTTTATCCGGAGATGTGTACATCGTGTCCCTGTGGACACAGTCCATTTTCGATCTCCAGACAAAGTGGAAGACGGATCGGGTGACTGCCGCGGTGCAGGAGCGTGAAATGGGCCAGATCTGCGCCACATATAACAACACCAAGAGCACCTCACTCCTAATGACCAGGTTCTTTTCCGCAATCGATAGGGAGCGCTACTCCTGACCGGGAAGGCGACAAAAGATTGGTCGGCCCAGCTCCCAAAGAACATGGCCTCGCTTTTGTTGCAATTGAATTTCACTCCCGAGGCCAGTTCATAGTAACATAGAAAATAGGTGCAGGAGTAGGCCATTCAGCCATTCTGCACCACCATTCAATAAGATCATGGCTGATCATTCACCTCAGTACCCCTTTCCTGCTTTCTCTCCAAACCCCTTGATCCCTTTAGCCGTAAGGGCCATATCTAACTCCCTCTTGAATATGTCCAATGAACTGTCATCAACAACTCTGCGGTAGGGAATTCCACAGGTTAACAACTCTCTGAGTGAAGAAGTTTCTTCTCATCTCAGTCCTAAATGGCTTACCCCTTATCTTTAGACTGTGTCCTGTGGTTCTGGACTTCCCCAACATCAGGAACATTCTTCCTGCATCTAACCTGTCCAGTCCCGTCAGAATTTTATATGTTTCTATGAGATCCCCTCTCATCCTTCTAAACTCCAGTGAATAAAGGCCCAGTCGATCCAGTCTCTCCTCATATGTCAGTCCAGCCATCCCGGGATTCAGTCTGGTTAACCTTTGCTGCACTCCCTCAATAGCAAGAACATCCTTCCTCAGATTAGGAGACCAAAACTGAACACAATATTCCAGGTGAGGCCTCACCAAGGTCCTGTACAACTGCAGTAAGACCTCCCTGCTCCTATACTCAAATCCCCTTGCTATGAAGGCCAACATACCAGTTGCCTTCTTCACCATCTGCTCTACCTGCATGCCAACTTTCAATGACTGATGTACCATGATACCCAGGTCTCTTGCACCTCCCCTTTTCCTAATCTGCCGCCATTCAGATAATATTCTGCCTTCGTGTTTTTGACCCAAAGTGGATAACCTTACATTTATCCACATTATACTGCATCTGCCATTCATTTGCCCATTCACCTAACCTATCCAAGTCACTCTGCAGCCTCTTAGCATTCTCACAGCTCACACCACCACCCACTTTAGTGTCATCTGCAAACTTGGAATATTACACTCAATTCCTTCATCCAAATCATTAATGTGTATTGTAAATAGCTGGGGTCCCAGCACTGAGCCCTGCAGCACCCCACTAGTCACTGCCTGCCATTCTGTAAAGGACACGTTTATCCCGACTCTCTGCTTCCTATCTGCCAACGAGTTCTCTATCCACGTCAATACATTACCCCCAATACCATGTGCTTTAATTTTGCACACTAATCTCTTGTGTGGGACCTTGTCAAAAGCCTTTTGAAAATCCAAATACACCACATCCACTGGTTCTCCCTTGTCCACTCTACTAGTTACATCCACAAAAAATTCCAGAAGATTTGTCAAGCATGATTTCCCTTTCATAAATTCATGCTGACTTGGACCGATCCTGTCACTGCTTTCCAAATGTGCTGTTATTTCATCTTTAATAACTGATTTCAACATTTTCCCCACTACTGATGTCAGGCTAACCGGTCTATAATTACCTGTTTTCTCTCTCCCTCCTTTCTTAAAAAGTGGTGTTACATTAGCTACCCTCCAGTCATAGGAACTGATCCAGAGTCGATAGACTGTTAGAAAATGAACATAAGAACATAAGAATTAGGAACAGGAGTAGGCCATCTAGCCCCTCGAACCTGCTCCGCCATTCAACAAGATCATGGCTGATCTGGCCGTGGACTCAGCTCCACTTACCCGCCCGCTCCCCGTAACCCTTAATTCCTTTATTAGTTAAAAATCTATCTATCTGTGACTTGAATACATTCAATGAGCTAGCCTCAACTGCTTTCTTGGGCAGAGAATTCTAGATTCACAGCCCTCTGGGAGAAGAAATTCCTTCACAACTCGGTTTTAAATGGGCTCCCCCGTATTTTGAGGATGTGCCCCTAGTTCTAGTCTCCCCGACCAGTGGAAACAACCTCTCTGCCTCTATCTTGTCTATCCCTTTCATTATTTTAAATGTTTCTATAAGATCACCCCTCATCCTTCTGAACTCCAACGAGTAAAGACCCAGTCTACTCAATCTATCATCATAAGGTAACCCCCTCATCTCCGGAATCAGCCTAGTGAATCGTCTCTGTACACCCTCCAAAGCTAGTATATCCTTCCTTAAGTAGGTGATCAAAACTGCATGCAGTACTCCAGGTGCGGCCTCACCAATACCCTATATAGTTGCAGCAGGACCTCCCTGCTTTTGTACTCCATCCCTCTCGCAATGAAGGCCAACATTCCATTCGCCTTCCTGATTACCTGCTGCACCTGCAAACTAAATTTTTGGGATTCATGCACAAGGATGCATTTCAGTCCCACTCTCCTGATCTTTGGGCACCCTGTGCGGAGGGGAGCGGGTAGGTCCGAGGGCCTCCTCGTAGGACTGCTCCTGGGCACGGCCAAGGGTGCCATCAGCCGGTCCAGGCAGCGGGCGGTCGAGGGGGTCGTTCAACCTGACTGCCTGCTTTTCTTCCGCTCTTACATCCGGTCCAGGGTGTCCTTGGAGATGGAGCACGTGGTGTCCACCAGTACGCTCGCGGCCTTCCGCGAGGTGGGCACCGGAGGGACTGGAGTGCATCATCACGCCCGGCAACCAAATTTTAATTTGATTTTACGTTTTAAAGTTTAATTTGTTTTAATTGCCGGTGCTTTTAGTGTCCCCCTCCCTTTTTATAGGGGGCACTGGAAAAAAATTTGATTTTAGCGCCCAAAAAAAACCCCCAAAAAAAAAGAAAAACACAAAAAAGAAAAAAAGGGCCTTGTAAATGTCTGCTGTGTCATCCAGGGCGGGTGGCACGGTTTAATGTTTTATGTTTTACAGGTAAACTCCAAAAGAGTTTCATGCACAAGGACCCCCAGGTCCCTCTGCACCTCAGCATGTTATAATTTCTCCCCATTCAAATAATATTTCCTTTTACTGTTTTTTTTCCCAAGGTGGATGATCTCACATTTTCCGACATTGTATTCCATCTGCCAAACCTTAGCCCATTCGCTTAACCTATCTAAATCTCTTTGCAGCCTCTCTGTGTCCTCTACACAACCCTCTTTCCCACTAATCTTTGTGTCATCTGCAAATGTTGTTGCACTACACTCTGTCCCCTCTTCCAGGTCATCTATGTATATTGTAAACAGTTGTGGTCCCAGCACTGATCCCTGTGGTACACCACTAACCACCGATTTCCAACCCAAAAAGGACCCATTTATCCCGACTCTGCTTTCTGTTAGCCAGCCAATTCTCTATCCATGCTAAATGATCACCAATGCATCCACTATTTCTAGGGCCACTTCCTTAAGTACTCTGGGATGCAGACTATCAGTCCCCGGGGGTTTATTGGCCTTCAATCCCATCAATTTCCCTAACACAATTTCCCGCCTAATAAAGATATCCTTCAGTTCCTCCTTCTCACGGGACCCTCGGTCCCCTAGTATTCTGGAAGGTTATTTATGTCTTCCTTCGTGAAGACAGAATCAAATTATTTGTTTAACTGGTCTGCCATTTCTTTGTTCTCCATTATAAATTCACCTGCATCTGACTGCAAGGGACCTACGTTTGTTTTCACTAATCTTTTTCTCTTCACATATCCATCAAACTGGTCGCAGATGCTCAGCCATCTGTGGACCGACTGCAGATCCGAGCAAAAGACGGCAACATCGTCCATGTACAAGGAAGTCTTGACCTGAGCGCCTCCACCGCCTGGGATCGTCACCCCTCTTATGCCCACATCCTTCCTGATGGACTCGACAAAAGGTTCGATACAGCACATGAACACGACATCATCATCATCATCATAGGCAGTCCCTGAAAATCAAGAAAGACTTGGTTCCACTCTAAAAGTGAGTTCTCAGGTGACTGAACAGTCCAATACGGGAATTACAGTCTCTGTCACAGGTGGGACAGACAGTGGTTGAAGGAAAGGGTGGGTGGGGAGTCTGGTTTGCCGCACGCTCCTTCCGCTGCCTGCACATGTTTTCTGCATGCTCTCAGCGACGAGACTCGAGGTGCTCAGCGCCCTCCCGGATGCTCTTCCTCCACTTAGGACGGACTTTGGCCAGGGACTCCCTGGTGTCGGTGGGGATGTTGCACTTTATCAGGGAGGCTTTGAGGGTGTCCTTGAAATGTTTCCTCTGCCCACCTGGGGCTCGCTTGCCGTGTAGGAGTTCCAAGTAGAGTGCTTGCTTTGGGAGTCTCGTGTCGGGCATGCGGACAATGTGGCCCACCCAACGGAGCTGGTTGAGTGTGGTCAGTACTTCGATGCTGGGGATGTTAGCCTGATCGAGAACACTGACTTTGGTGTGTCTGTCCTCCCAGGGGATTTGCAGGATCTTGAAGTGACATCGTTGGTGGTATTCCTTCAGCGATTTGAGGTGTCTACTGTATATGGTCCATGTCTCTGAGCTGTACAGGAGGGTGGGTAACAAGACAGAGGAGAGAGAACAACCTTGCCTTACTCCAGATTTGATCAGAAAGCTTTCCAATTCCCACCAGTTGATTGGAACTGTGCTGTTATTTAGTCTGTGTAGAGCAGTTGGATCCGATTACGGATTTCCTCCCCAAACCCCATTTTGGAGAGCATGTCCATCAGGTACGTGTGTGATAGACTGGGAGAAGGCTTTCTCCCAGTCTAAGATGATTAAGCAGGTATCCAACCTCCTGTCCCGCATGTAAGTGATCATATCCCTGAGTAGCGCGAGGCTATCAGAGATCTTCCTGCTGGGGACAGCGCAGGTCTGATCTGGGTGGATCACCAGCTCCAGAGCAGACTTGACCCTGTTGCCGAATTTTATAATTCACATTAAGCAGCGAAATGGACCGCCAATTTTTGATCTCTTCCTTCTCCTCCTTCTGCTTGTAGATGAGGGTGATGATGCCTTTCCTCATCGATTCTGACATGCAGCCGGCCAGAAACATACCCCCGTACACTTCCAGCAGGTCTGGGCCCATCCAGTCCCACAGAGCCCAATACAACTCGACCGGTAAGCTGTTGCTTATGGAGGTTTTACTCGTCTCGAAGGACCGGGCGGCCTTTGTCAGTTTGTCCAGAGTTAGCGGGTGATCCAGACTCTCTAAACTCTCCAAGATCGATGACAGGAAGGTTGGGAGGCCTCACTGTCTGTGGACTTCACGTTGTACATCCTGGCATAAGAGAATTTGCTGATCGTCTGTACGTCGGCTGTGAGGACGTCACAGCACCGGCTTTTTCCTTTAGGCTGGTGCTCACAGAGCTCCCCGTGTACTTTTTAGAAGAAAAAACACAAGCACGTCTCATCCTGCTCCAAGGAGCGCACTCTGCAGCAGAAGATGATTTTGGAGGACTCTGAAGCAAAGAGCAGGGCTAGCTGGCTCTTCACCTCTTGGAGTTCCTCCCCGACACCGATCCCCATTGACTGCAGCAGGAGCTGATTCTGCATGCTTTTCTGGGGTCGGGACATTTCCCTCTGTGTCTCTCGCCTTCTGAACACCTTTGAGGACGAAGAGCTCTTGAAGCTCGTCTTCACCGTTTCCCACCAGTGCGTCGGGGAATCAAAGAGGGGTTTACAGTTCTCCAACCTTTGTAATCTCTTTTGAGTTCCTCCACGTTTTCCGGGGTCAACAGTTTCACGTTCAGCTTCCATATCCCCCTGCCAACTTTCTGGTCTTCCTGTGGTGGCAGTCGGCCAGTAGGAGGCAGTGGTCAGGTGACGTGGGTGGATCTGACCGTGAGCATGTGGGACACAAAAGGAAGTCTATTCTGGAACGGATGGACCTGTCTGGTCTGGACTATGTGTATTTACGCGGTGCTCCGTCTGCAGAGTTGCTGAAGACGTCACACAGCTTGACATCTTTTACCGCTTCCATCAGGAGTCTGGACATGGCGTCCAGTTTGCTGCCGGCTCTGCTGGATCGTCCAGCCGCATCGATGATGCAGTTGAAGTCACTGCCCAGAATGAATGGCCTGGATGTTGCCAGCAGCAGCGGGAGCTGCTGGGAGAGGGCCAGCCGCTGGTTCGTGCGAGCCGGGGCATACACATTGATGATCCTGAGCAGCACGTTATTGTACAGTGCATCTGCTACGAGGAGGCGGCCGCCCACCACCTCCTTTACCGGTGATGGTGATGCTGCCTCCCCGCAGCAGAATACCCAGGCCGGAAGAGCGGCCATCATTGTCTGCTGACCAGATCGACAGCTTATGGGACCATTGTGACCACTGCCGGTAGCTACTGAAGTGCGGTAAGAACAGCAGGTCCGCCTAGACTTTGGCAAAGCGGCCCAAGGTGGAAACACATCTCGCAGTTGACTTACTTGCTTGCTGACAGGCCACTTTCACTGTTGCTGCCGGAAATCTATATCAATCCACCAGAATGTATCGCCGTAACCTGGGCACTGGATTGTTATCTTCACATGAAGATTACACTTGGGACTTTGACTCCCTGAGAGCAACTCCAGGGACAGAGACAGTACATTTGGAGATTTCGATCCACAAGTCTAGATATTATTTAAATATCCATCTATTCAGTATGTTTTATCTCTATAAACATGCATTAATCACAGAGCTGTTTAGTGTGGTTCTGTCTAGACATTTGTGAATATATCTGCATAAATGAAGGGCTATATATACGTGTTTGCCTACATATTCTGTCTGTCTTACTGTCTATCTACCTATCTGTCTGTCGAGCTCCATCTATCTATCCACCCATCTCTTCCTCTATGTATCTGTAGCTCTATCTCTCGCTAACTATCTGATTTTGCACTCGGGCGAGAGCTCACACTCAGGGTTTGGGGAGCTTACACTCAGGGAGGGAAGGGGAGCTCACATTCAGGGAGGGAGAGGGAGCTCACACTCAGGGTTTGGGGAGCTCACACTCAGGGTTTGGGGAGCTCACACTCAGGGAGGGAGAGGGAGCTCACACTCAGGGTGGAGGAAGGAGCTCACATTCGGGGGAGAGAGCTCACACTCGGGGTGGGAGAGGGAGCTCACACTCAGGGCGGGGAGCTCACACTCGGGTGGGGGAGGGAGCTCACACTCAGGGCGGGGAGCTCACACTCGGGGTGGGGAGCTCACACTCAGGGGATGGGGAGCTCACACTCAGGGTGGGGGAGGGAGCTCACACTCAGTGTGGTGGTAGGGAGCTCACACTCAGTGTGGGGAGCTCACACTCAGGGTGGGCGAGGGAGCTCACACTCAGGGTGGGGAGCTCACACTCGGGGTGGGGGATGGAGCTCACACTCAGGGTGGGGGAGGGAGCTCACACTCAAGGTGGAGGGCTCACACTCAGGGTGGGGGAGGGAGCTCACACTCGGGGGGTGGGGAGCTCACAATGAGGGTGGGGAGCTCACACTCGGGGGGGTGGGGAGCTCACAATGAGGGTGGGGAGCTCACACTCAGGGTGGGGGAGGGAGCTCACACTCAGGGTGGGGGAGGGAGCTCACACTCAGTGTGGGGGTGGGGAGCTCACACTCAGGCTATGTTGGCAGTGCCCTCTCGGGGTCTCTGGGTAACAGGAGACTGAAGGATCCCAGTCCGGTTTTGAGCAGGTTCTGCATGTTTGCATTGATCATTGCGCCGACAGAGTGCAGGGTTTCAGTCTGTGTGTGTGAAAGGGGCGAGGTGTGCTGGCCTGGATACCTGGGGGTGGCATTGACAGGGAATGGACAGGATGTCTGCGCTTTCACAGCAGCGCCTGTAATTTGCACTTTCCATTCATTGAGATTCTGCTCACTCGCTGCCACTGAAGGCACACAGAAGCAATTGATAAATATAGATCTTTCAAAAAAAATTGCATCTTCCAGTCTCCAAGATTTTTTTTAACCACGAAGATTAAACATGGAAAAGGTACTGAGGGGGCAGCGTGAGCATGTTAGACACTGGGTGGGAGGGGAGCAATTTCTGGGCTTTACTGGCGGCAGGGCCGGGACACACCCGGCACTGGGACCCCCGGAGCCAGGACACCCCCGCAGCCAGGACACCCCCGGAGCCGGGACACCCCCGCAGCCGGGACACCCCCGGAGCTGGCCATGGGCAAAGGGTCACATCGATCATCGGCGATTCATCGATTGCCCACTCCCCGCCCACACCGGGCGCTCACTGTGGTGGTGGGCCCGGTGGGTGGGAGGGGGAGACCCCGAGAGTGAACCCTCACCCCCCCCAGACACTGACCCCCCCGACACTGACCCCCACCCCCAGACACTGACCCCCCAGACACTGACCCCCACCCCCAGACACTGACCCCCCAGACACTGACCCCCCCCAGACACTGACCCCCACCCCCAGACACTGACCCCCCCAGACACTGACCCCCCAGACACTGACCCCCACCCCCAGACACTGACCCCCCCAGACACTGACCCCCCAGACACTGACCCCCCAGACACTGACCCCCACCCCCAGACACTGACCCCCCCAGACACTGACCCCCCAGACACTGATCCCCCCCCCAGTCACTGATCCCCCCCACAGACACTGACCCCACCCGCCCCCACAGTAATGTGTCGGGGCGCCGCCCGGCTCAGCAACCCCCGCGGGCACCTGTTGAGCGGCTGATCCGACAACAAACATGACGGAGCCCGCGGCACGGCTCTCACTTTTTGCCTCCTGCATTACTCGCAGTTTCCCGGCCGGAGGGTGGATGGGTGGATATTGAAGTTGCTCCCAATCTCACCCAATCTGATCCGGGCCCCGGGGAGAGGGAAGTGTTCCTCGGGCTCTGGGCAAACCCTAGACACATTCAACCCCACATCCCCATGGTACAGGCTCCCAGGGCAGGGCGGGGCTGGCGGCGCTAACTGGAGGTTCAAGGTGAGGAACGCGGGGGGTTGTGATGGGGGAGATGGAGAGAGGAGGGGGAGGAGTGAGGAGGGTTTGTAGGGGTGGGGAGGGGGAGGAGAGAGACGGAGGGGGAGGAGGGGAGGGGTTGGGAAGGCGGAGGGTGATGAGAGGAGGTGTGGGTGTGGAAGGGGTGGGTGACATGGGGGTGAGGATGGGGGGGGTGAAGGGAGAGGGTAGGGGGGATGAGGGGAGGGGAGATGGGGGTGAGGGGAGGGTGTGGTGGGTGAGGAGGAGATGGGGTGAGGGAAGGGGTTGATGGTGTGAGGGAGGGCCGGGCCCCTTGTCCTGAGGGGGGTGTAGGGGAGGGTGTGAGGGAGGGCCAGGCCCCTTGCCCTGAGAGGGGCTGGGTCTTTCCATGTGTGGTGCCTGTGTGCTCCAGTCGCTCTGTGCCACTCCTGCCAATACACCGATACCCACACAGCGGCTGCTCTCACTCTGCTCCACTTGTCCTGTCTGCACAAACTTGAGCCGGGATTTTACAGTAAGAGGGACTGAAGGCCGGCCCTGGGAGGGCAAGCGGAGTGCGAGGGACGCCAGAATCCGCATGATTAGCTCGGTGTGTGTGTCATCTTACCGGGGACGCAAGTCAGGGAACAAAGCTGCTTCCAAACCATGTGTGAAGGAAGATATGGGCAGGGGCGAGGACAGCGAGAGAATCACCATCAATGTCGGCGGGACCAGGCATGAGACGTACAGAAGCACCCTGCAGACCCTGCCCGGGACCCGGCTCGCCTGGCTGGCTGACCCCGCTGCCAAGTCCAACCAGTTCTTCTTTGACCGGCACCCCGGCATCTTCGCCTATGTGCTGAATTATTACCGCACGGGCAAGCTGCACTGCCCGGCCGATGTGTGCGGACCCCTGTTCGAGGAAGAGTTAGCTTTCTGGGGGCTGGACGAGACGGACGTGGAGCCGTGTTGCTGGATGACCTACCGGCAGCACCGAGATGCCGAGGAGGCGCTGGAGATCTTCGAGCCGCCCGACCCCAGCTGCGGAGGCGGGGAGGAGGAGGATGTGGATTCGGGCCGGACCCTGGGGCTCGGGGAATGTCACCCCCACCGCTCAGTTCTGCCCAACTGCTGGAGGAGGTGGCAGCCTAGGGTCTGGGCACTTTTCGAAGACCCTTACTCCTCCAGGGCGGCTCGGGTAAGGAACGGGTTAACCCGCTGCTCAATCTCACCGCCTTGCTCGCTTTCTGATAAACAAACCCTTCTCTAGCCAAATCCTCAGTACATATTCGCAGTCCCACCCCTCGGCAGCTTTACATTCCAATCCCGGGAAAAATGCTTGTTTTTTTAGAAAGCAGAATTGTTACAGGTGTTCACTCACTGAGCCCCGGTTTTAGGTTAAACAGAAACAGATGTTCCTGTTTTTAGAAAATGTATAACCAGAAATAGTTTAATATCAACCCGGAGCTTTTGCTCCGAGGGCTGATTCCAGTTCAGCCGCCTGTTGAATCATCGCAGGGACCGAGGAATCAGTCTGGCCTGAAATAAAGAATGTTTAGAAACATATTTTATGTTGATGCTGAAAAATGTCAGACGGTAGCGGGATCTACGAGGACCAGGCAGTGGATGGCAGGAATACTGGAGACAGAATCATTCTAGAAAGGGAGTTCTGTCAATTATTTAGCAATAAATCTTGCCTTCTTAAACTACAATTCCAACATGAAGGATTTATCCATCAGTTTGGCACCTATCGATTGAGAGGGAGATGGAGTTTAGGTACAGAGACAGACACACACTCAGACACACAGAAACACAGTCACATACACTGAGACACACACATAGACAGACACAGATAGAATCAGCCACACACATACATAGACATACACTGAGACACACAGGCACAGATAGAATCAGGGACAGACAGACACACAGAGACAGACATACACACAGATATAGACACACACACATGCAGATATACACACATACAGAGACAGAGACACACAGAGACAGACACACAAACAGACACTGATATAGACACACACACAGAGACACTGATATAGACACACACACAGACAGACACACACACAGACATAGACACACACAGACAGACACTGATAGAATCAGGGACGGACAGACACACAGAGACAGACACACACACAAACAGACACTGATAGAATCAGGGACAGACAGACAGACACAGAGACGGACATAGACACACACAGAGACAGACACAGATAGAATCAGGGACAGACACACACACAGACATAGACACACACAGACTCAGATGGAAGCAGAAACAGACTCAGCCATGCACACTATATAGAAAGACTGGGTGGTGATTAGTTAATGGAGATAGGGAGAGGACTGATTGTCACAGCTGCTGTCTGACACCAGTCTCCCTAGTCCCTCGAAACTTTGGCTCAGAGCCAAACACAGAAGCTTTCCGCCTGTAAGTATTGTCAGAGATAATTGAGCCAGAGAATAAAACTGGCATCAAATGCAACAAAACGTTCACTGACCCAGGAGAAACTTGCGAAAGGTAAAATGAGCAATCTGTCCATAACAATGAAATGGAAGTTCGGACATGTCCAGCAGCAATGTCTTAAATTAAGGTTTAGTTTGAATTTAATCAATTCAAAGTATTGAATAGACTGAAGACGTTTAGCAAAAAACCCTCTGGGTAATATGTTAAATCCTCTGTTTTAATTTTGAATGTTTTCAACCCTTTAGTTGTGTTTTGAGAGGAGCTGTGTGCTATCTAGTTCCCTGGGGTCACACTCACGGATGGGTCTGTGTAAGTGTTTGTCATTGGTTAAGGAAAGGTCGGCTGGTATTTAATTAATAAAGTTGCTGCCCCTTTAAATAGTCAACCTGTGAAGAAATAGATGCATTTTATTGTGTGTGCGTGTGGGGGGGGAAATGCAGCTTCTAACACTGTAGCCCCCACATTGAGGCAAAACCAGGTGAGGTGCTTCACAGAGGGACACGGACGGGGTGGGAGAGGAGTGTGAGGGAAGGGTGACCAAATATATGCTCAAAGAAGAGGAGGCTTTTGAAAGGGGGGGCTGGGGAAGATAGCAAAGGGAGGGGAGACCAAACCCAGAGTAAGGGTCAAGACAGGTGAAGGCTTGGTCAGAAAAGGATAGCGGGAGTGGGGACATACAGGAGGGCAGAGTGGCAGAGCAGAGAAGTACCACGGGCTGATTGGGGGAGTAGGGGGCGAAGGGGAGATGTAGAGGAGAGATGTTTGTGGGGAGTAGGGGGCGAAGGGGAGATGTACTGGAGGGCAGTTTGGGGGAGTAGGGGGCGAAGGGGAGATGTAGAGGAGAGATGTTTGTGGGGAGTAGGGGGCGAAGGGGAGATGTAGAGGAGAGATGTTTGTGGGGAGTAGGGGGCGAAGGGGAGATGTACTGGAGGGCAGTTTGGGGGAGTAGGGGGCGAAGGGGAGATGTACTGGAGGGCAGTTTGAGGGAGTAGGTGGCGAAGGGGAGATGTAGAGGAGAGATGTTTGTGGGGAGTAGGGGGCGAAGGGGAGATGTACTGGAGGGCAGTTTGGGGGAGTAGGGGGCGAAGGGGAGATGTACTGGAGGGCAGTTTGGGGGAGTAGGGGGCGAAGGGGAGATGTAGAGGAGAGATGTTTGTGGGGAGCAGGGGGCGAAGGGGAGATGTACTGGAGGCGAAGGTTGGAAAGTCCAGCATCGGCCAGGTATGTAGGAGGTGGTCGCGATCTGGTTGGATATGTCTTTGAGAGATTTGTACATGAGGATAGGGATGAAATGGCTGAGCAGTGTCTCTCTGAGATGCTGATTGGTCGCAGCGGTTGGGGAAGAGTGTGTTATTGTGAACAGCATGGGTTATAGTGGACAATATTCACAAGGTGCTCTCTTCATCAAAATGTGTTACACAAACTATTTCCATTTGTTCACAAATGCTGCAGATAAGGATCCAAATCAGGTCAGCACATCACCAGCGTTTGATCGACTGATATAATTGGAGGCGATTTTACTCCGGACACTGCTATATTCAATAATGATACAAAATTATACAACAGACTTTAAAGATTTGCCAGATACATATTCCGGTGAAGGTGACCCTGTCCTTGGCTCTCCAGGTCACATTCACAACTTTTAAAACTGTTTTGCTTCTAAAAACTCCAACGTTTATTTGGCAAATGTGCTGCCCAGAAACAAGCTGAGCCAAACGCCAGAAGGCCGAGTTATATCATTCAGTGATGTGTTAGTTGATCTCAGAAGGGAAACACTGAGATTATTTGGCTTCAGCACCCTTGGTTAGAGAGAAATTCAGCCAGGGTCCTGCTCGTGATCACTGTCCAATGACCCCTGGGTTAGAGAGAGGGGAAATCAGCCAGTGTTCCTGCCCCTGATCACTGTCCAATGACCCCTGGGTTAGAGAGAGAGGGGAAATCAGCCAGTGTTCCTGCCCCTGATCACTGCCCAGTGACTCCTGGGTTAGAGAGAGTGGGTAAATCAGCCAGGGTTCCTGCTCCTGATCACTGTCCAATGACCCCTGGGTTAGAGAGAGGGGAAATCAACCAGAGTTCCTGCTCCTGATCACTGCCCAGTGACCCCTGGGTTAGAGAGAGGAGAAATCAGCCAGGGTTCCTGCTCCTGATCACTGCCCAGTGACCCCTGGGTTAGAGAGAGGGGAAATCAGCCAGGGTTCCTGCTCCTGATCACTGCCCAGTGACCCCTGGGTTAGAGCGGGGGAAATCAGCCAGGGTTCCTGCTCCTGATCACTGTCCAGTGACCCCTGGGTTAGAGCGGGGGAAATCAGCCAGGGTTCCTGCTCCTGATCACTGCCCAGTAACCCCTGGGTTAGAGCGGGGGAAATCAGCCAGGGTTCCTGCTCCTGATCACTGTCCAGTGACCCCTGGGTTAGAGCGGGGGAAATCAGCCAGGGTTCCTGCTCCTGATCACTGTCCAGTGACCCCTGGGTTAGAGCGGGGGAAATCAGCCAGGGTTCCTGCTCCTGATCACTGTCCAGTGACCCCTGGGTTAGAGCGGGGGAAATCAGCCAGGGTTCCTGCTCCTGATCACTGCCCAGTGACCCCTGGGTTAGAGCGGGGGAAATCAGCCAGGGTTCCTGCTCCTGATCACTGTCCAGTGACCCCTGGGTTAGAGCGGGGGAAATCAGCCTGGGTTCCTGCCCACTGATCCCAGCTGGGACGTACACAAGTGGACATGGGTTAACAACATGCTTAAGCTTTGCAAGGAATCCCCGCAGGTCGAATTGCCTGCTGTCCCTCACAGTCCGACTTACACAGGAAGAATGACCATGTTGGATAAGGTAGCAGAATTTGACAGTCCTCCTGTAGACCCAAACCTCAGCAACAGTCAAAACCGTCGAGAGTAAACGTGAAGGACAAAGAATGGCTGTCTGTCGGCCAATGTAAGAGGAATGGTGGTTGTGAGTCGGTCGTTTTATTTATGATCAGCTACCGTCACTGACAAATATGACCCCTGTAAACTTTGTACACTGAGCGTGATCGCACTCAATGCCAGGCCCCACTCTGCTCAATCCCAGCCATTCCCCCCCCCCCCTGCTCAATCCCAGGCCCCCCCCACTCAATCCCAGCCCCCTCCCCCCCCCCCGCTCAATCCCAGGCCCCCCCCACTCAATCCCATCCCCCTCCCCCCCCACCCCCGCTCAATCCCAGACACCCCCCTCTCCCCACGCCCCTGCTCAATCCCAGCCCCCTCCCCCCCCCACTCAATCCCAGCCCCCTCCCCCCCCACCCCCGCTCAATCCCAGACACCCCCCTCTCCCCACGCCCCTGCTCAATCCCAGCCCCCTCCCCCCCCCGCTCAATCCCAGCCCCCCCCCCCCCCGCTCAATCCCATCCCCCTCCCCCCCCCGCTCAATCCCAGCCCCCCCCCCCGCTCAATCCCATCCCCCTCCACCCCCCCGCTCAATCCCAGCCCCCCCCCCCGCTCAATCCAAGCCCCCCCCCCCGGCTCAATCCTAGTCCCCTCTCTGCCCACCCCGCTCCTGCTCAATCCCAGCCCCGGAGCCAGGGGGACATCCGGGAGGGCACTGAGCACCTCGAGTCTCGTCGTCGAGAGCATACAGAAACCAAGCGCAGGCAGCGGAAGGAGCGTGCGGCAAACCAGTCCCACACACTCTTTCCTTCAACCACTGTCTGTCCCACCTGTGACAGACTGTAATTCCAGTATTGGACTGTTCAGTCACCTGAGAACTCACTTTTAGAGTGGAAGCAAGTCTTGCTCGATTCCGAGGGACTGCCTATGATGATGAGAGAAATATAGTAGTGTTGGAAAGTATACTCTCCAGGCCAGTCCGGGTTCACATAGTGAGGGTCGCAGGAGCAGTCGGGAAGGCACAATACTGCCTGAGTTTAAAACATGTCTTCCTAATATAAGTTTAAAAAAAAATAAGAGCAAGGCTATACTGTTAATCATAGAATTATCGAATAGTGCAGCACAGAGGGAGGATAGCTAATGTAACCCCACTTTTTAAAACAGGAGGGAGAGAGAAAACAGGTAATTACCGACCGGTTAGCCTGACATCAGTAATGGGGAAAATGTTGGAATCAGTTATTAAAGATGAAATAGCAGCGCATTTGGAAAGCAGTGACAGGATCGGTCCAAGTCAGCATGGATTTATGAAAGGGAAATCATGCTTGACAAATCCTCTGGAATTTTTTGAGGATGTAACTAGTAGAGTGGACAAGGGAGAACCAGTGGATGTGGTGTATTTGGATTTTCAAAAGGCTTTTGACAAGGTCCCACACAAGAGATTGGTGTGCAAAATTAAAGCACATGGTATTGGGGGTAATGTACTGACGTGGATAGAGAACTGGTTGGCAGACAGGAAGCAGAGAGTCGGGATAAACGGATCCTTTTCAGAATGGCAGGCAGTGACTAGTGGGGTGCCGCAGGGCTCAGTGCTGGGACCCCAGCTCTTTACAATATACATTAATGATTTAGATGAAGGAATGTAATATCTCCAAGTTTGCAGATGACATTAAGCTGGGTGGCAGTGTGAGCTGTGAGGAGGATGCTAAGAGGCTGCAGGGTGACTTGGACAGGTTAGGTGAATGGGCAAATGCATGGCAGATGCAGTATAATGTGGATAAATGTGAAGCTATCCACTTTGGGGGAAAAAACACGAAGGCAGAATATTATCTGAATGGCGGCAGATTAGGAAAAGTGGAGGTGCATTGAGACCTTGGTGTCATGGTACATCAGTCACTGAAAGTTGGCATGCAGGTACAGCAGGCGGTGAAGAAGGCAAATGGTATGTTGGCCTTCATAGCTAGGGGATTTGAGTATAGGAGCAGGGAGGTCTTACTGCAGTTGTACAGGGCCTTAGTGAGGCCTCACCTGGAATATTGTGTACAGTTTTGGTCTCCTAATCTGAGGAAGGATGTTCTTGCTGTTGAGGGACTGCAGCGAAGGTTCACCAGACTGATTCCAGAGATGGCAGGACTGACATATCAGGGGAGACTGGATCGACTGGGCCTTTATTCACTGGAGTTTAGAAGGATGAGAGGGGATCTCATAGAAACATATAAAATTCTGACGAGACTGGACAGGTTAGATTTAGGAAGAATGGTCCCGATGTTGGGGAAGTCCAGAACCAGGGGTCACAGTCTAAGGATAAGGGGTAAGCCATTTAGGACTGAGATGAGGAAAAACTTCTTCACTCAGAGAGTTGTTAACCTGTGGAATTCCCTACCGCAGAGAGTTGTTGATGCCAGTTCATTGGATATATTCAAGAGGGAGGAATATATGACCCTTATGGCTAAAGAGATCAAGGGGTATGGAGAGAAAGCAGGAAAGGGGTACTGAGGGAATGATCAGCCATGATCTTATTGAATGGTGGTGCAGGCTCGAAGGGCCGAATGGCCTGCTCCTGCACCTATTTTCTATGTTTCTCTGAGAGCTAGAGGTCGCGGGATCGAATGAATTACAGAGGAGACAGACTAGTAAGTCTGGATTTAAATGCGGAGCAGGAAGAGTCAGTGGAAACAGGGAGATTCCAGCTCAGAAAGAGCAAGAGGGAAGTTCAGAGGAAGAAAAACAGAAATTGCTGGAAATACTCAGCGGGTTGGGCAGCATCTGTGGAGAGAGAAACAGAGTTAATGTTTCAGGCCGCTGACCCTTTGTCAGAACTGGCTGCGTTCAGAGGGATAATAACGAAAGGAGTGTTGATAAAATGGAGAGAGACGATGAAGGTTGTAACGGAGGGTGAGGGGCTGGGAAAGTAGTGTGTGTTGTAAGAGCACCGACTCCTTGCCGTGGACCTTTGTTGGACTCGACAGGGCGGGGCTGCTGTGTGACTGCCCTTGGTCCCAGGGAAGGTCTGTGCCACCTAATGGGGGAGCTGCATACCATCTGTGTCAATGTTGTGTCCATCTGAAATAAACAATGTATTCATTGTATCTCAACATTCAGCAATTAACAGAGCTGCATTCTGGCTCCTCTGGGGTCACAGCTCCTCTGGGGTCACGGCTCCTCTGGGGTCACAGCTCCTCTGGGGTCACGGCTCCTCTGGAGTCACGGCTCCTCTGGAGAATGAGATTCTCTGGAGAATCTCACCAGCAGTTAACCGAGCTGTACTCCTCTGGTTACACCGATTATTGCCGCACTGCCCTCATCACCGTAGGATGCATCCAATCTGGGTGGGTGACTTGTATTTCGAGGACTGCCCACCTTTTCAGTATTTCCACTTTATTTTTATCCTGTCCAATATCGCTACTGCCTCCTCCTTTACTGATCCACTGGTGAAGACAGAAATATTCACTCAGTTCCTCAGCATGCCCTCTGCCTCCACAAGGTCATCTTATTTTGGACCCTAATCAGCCCCACCGTTCCTTTGATTTCCCTTTTACTATTTATATATTTGTAAAGGACTCAAGTTACCCACTAATAAAAACATAAAAACATCAGAAATAGGAACAGGAGGAGGCCATATGGCCCCTCGAGCCTGCTCCACCATTTAATAAGATCATGGCTGATCTGATCATGGACTCAGTTCCACTTTCCTGCCCGCTCCCCATAACCCCTTATCCTCTTATCGTTTAAGAAACTGTCTATTTCTGTCTTAAATTTATTCAATGTCCCAGCTTCCACAGCTCTCTGAGGCAGCGAATTCCACAGATTTACAATCCTCTGAGAAAAGAAATTTCTCCTCATCTCAGTTTTAAATGGGCGGCCCCTTATTCTAAGGTCATGCCCCCTAGTTCTAGTCTCCCCCATCAGTGGAAACATCCTCTCTGCATCCACCTTGTCGAGTCCCCTCATAATCTTATATGTTTCGATAAGATCACCTCTCATTCTTCTGAATTCCAATGAGTAGAGGCCCAACCTACTCAACCTTTCCTCATAAGTCAACCCCCTCACCTCCGGAATCAACCGAGTGAACCTTCTCTGAACTGCCTCCAAAGCAAGTATATCCTTTCGTAAATATGGAAACCAAAACTGCACACAGTATTCCAGGTGTGGCCTCACCAATACCTTATATAACTGTAGTAATGCTTCCCTGGTTTTATACTCCATTCTCCTTTGCAATAAAGGCCAAGATACCATTGGCCTTCCTGATCACTTGCTGTACCTGCATACTATCCTTTTGTGTTTCATGCACAAGTAACCCCCAGGTCCCGCTGTAATGCGGCATTTTGCAATCTTTCTCCATTTAAATAATAACTTGCACTTTGATTTTTTTCTGACAAAGTGCATAACCTCACACTTTCCAACATTATACTCCAAATGCCAAATTTTTGCCCACTCATTTAGCCTGTCTATGTCCTTTTGCAGATTTTTTGTGTCTTCCTCACACATTGCTTTTCCTCCCATCTTTGTATCGTCAGCAAACTTGGCTACGTTACACTCAGTCCCTTCTTCCAAGTCATTACTATAGATTGTAAATAGTTGGGGTCCCAGCACTGATCCCTGCGGCACCCCACTAGTTACTGATTGCCAACCTGAGAATGAATCATTTATCCCGACTCTCTGTTCTCTGTTAGTTAACTAATCCTCTATCCATGCTAATATTTACCCCCAACCCGTAATCTATTCTCATACTCTCTCTTTGCCCCTCTTATTCCTTTTTTTAGATCTCCTCTGTACTTTCTATATACCTTGATTTTCTACTGTGTTGTGAACTTTGCATTTGTCATGTGAGCCATGTGGCGTCAGATGGGAGTGAATCATTCCCTTTTACACGGTGTGTGATTTTCTGTCTGTGTATGGGAATGGCTGGCCTTTACCTGGTGTTCCTGAATTTTCAATGTAAACAAGCACCATCTATACCTTGTGGAGTCATTGCTACACAGGCCCTTCTTATAATCCATCTTTTTTACCGGTGCGGCGTGTCTGTGCGTGCATATGTGTGATTACGTGTGTATGTGTGACTGTGTGTGTCTGTGCACATGTGTGCATGTCTGTGGACATGTCTGTGAGTTTGTGTATGCGTGCATGTCTGTGAGTGTGTGTGTGTGTATCTGTGAGTGTGAGTGTGTGCGAGTGTGAGTGTGTGTCTGTCTGTGTCTGTGTCTGTATGTAAGTGTGTGTGTCTGTGTGTGTCTGAGTGTGTGGTGTGTGTGAGTGTGTGTGTCTGTGAGTGTGTGGTGTGTGTGTGTGTTTGTCTGTCTGTGAGAGTGTGTATGTGTGTGTGAGTGTGTGTGTGTGTGTCTGGGAGTATGTCTGTGTGAGTGTGTGTGTCTGGGAGTGTGTGAGTGTCTGTGTGTGAGTGTGTGTGTGTGTGTGTGTCTGGGAGTATGTCTGTGTGAGTGTGTGAGTGTCTGTGTGTGTGTGTGTATCTGGGAGTGTGTGTGTGTGAGTGTGTGTGTGTGTCTGGGAGTATGTCTGTGTGAGTGTGTGTGTGTGTGAGTGTCTGGGAGTGTGTGTGTGAGTGTGTGTGTGTGTCTGGGAGTGTGTGTGTGTGTGAGTGTCTGGGAGTGTGAGTGTGTGTGAGTGTCTGGGAGTGTGTGTGTGAGTGTGTCTGTGTGTGTGTGTGTCTGGGAGTGTGTGTGAGTGTGAGTGTCTGTGTGTGTGTGTATCTGGGAGTGTGTGTGTGAGTGTGTGTCTCTGGGAGTGTGTGTGAGTGTGAGTGTCTGTGTGTGTGTGTGTATCTGGGAGCGTGTGTGTGAGTGTGTGTGTGAGTGTGTGAGTGTGTCTGTGTGTGTGTGTGTGTTTGGGAGTGTGTGTGAGTGTCTGTGTGTGTGTGTGTATCTGGGAGTGTGTGTGTGAGTGTGAGTGAGTGTGTGTGAGTGTCTGTGTGTGTGTGTGTATCTGGGAGTATGTCTGTGTGAGTGTGTGTGTGTCTGGGAGTGTATTTAATGTTGAATAGTGCAGAGTGTCTGAAGAACATATAGTGAGTGATGAGCAAAGCAATACTTTTCAGCAGCTTATAACAGAAAAATGTAATTTGACATTTAAAAATTATTTGATTGATGCGAATGATTGTTTGTGAGTCATTGCTGACCCTTGACCTCGGGTTTATTGATGGAATCTCAAACATTGTAAGGACCAAAGGCACTGGTCCCTGGGGAAACGTGACAACAGGCACCAACCAACAGTGCCCTGATTGTGTGTCACATCAAACATTGGGGTCATTAACCCCCAGAAACGGCTGGGTCCGGGTCGGGTGGGATGTTAAAATGTAAACAATCTCAAACCCAAACAGCCCAACCCGCTCACGTCCGGTTCCAACGGAGGCGGGACGGTGAAAGGCAGCCAATCCGCTCCTGAGAGGCGGGTCATTCATTTAAATATTTTAATGAGGCTGTGTGCTGAAGATTCCATCTGTGTTCCAGCTTTAACCCTCAGCTGAAGGGAGGTGAGGGTGTCCGTGTGCCACAGCTCTGTCCCGTCCAGCACTGCTTATGGGCCAGGAGGGGCACGAGTGATCCCCCTTCGCCCCCCTCCCCCCCCCCCCCCCCCAGCTAACGTGTAACTGCCCAGCGATCGCTGACTGCAACATGCGATCACCGAATCCCCCCACCCCCGCGATCACAGACCAATTACTTTAAATCTATGCCCCCTGGTTGTTGACCCCTCTGCCAAGGGAAACAGGTCCTTCCCATCCACTCTATCCAGGCCCCTCATAATTTTATACACCTCACTCAGTCTCCCCTCAGCCTCCTCTGTTCCAAAGAAAACAACCCCAGCCTCTCCAATCTGTCCTCACAGCTAAAATTCTCCAGTCAGGCAACATCCTCGTAAATCTCCTCTGTACCCTCTCCAGTGCAATCACGTCTTTCCTGTAATGTGGTGACCAGACCTGTACGCAGTACTTTAGCTGTGGCCTGACGTTTATACAGTTCAAGTATAACCTCCCTGCTCTTGTATTCCATGCCTCGGCTAATAAAGGCAAGTATTCTATATGCCTTCTTAACCACCTTATCTACCTGGCCTGCTACCTTCAGGGATCTGTGGACCTGCACTCCCAGGTCCCTCTGTTCCTCTACATTTCTCCGTGTTCTACCATTTAATGTGTATTCCCTTGCCTTGTTAGACCTCCCCAGATGCATTACCTCACACTTCTCCGGATTGAATTCCATTTGCCACTGTTCTGCCCACCTGACCAGTACATTGATATCTTCCTGCAGTCTGCAGCTTTCTTCATTATCAACCACACGGCCGATTTTAGTATCATCTGCAAACTTCTTAATCGGACCCCCTATATTCAAGTCTCGATCATTGATGTATACCACAAAAAGCAAGGGTCCCAGTACTGAGCCCTGCGGAACCCCACTGGATACATTCTTCCAGTCACAAAAACACCCATCAACCATTACCCTTTGCTTCCTGCCTCTGAGTTAATTTTGGATCCAACTTGCCACTTTGCCCTGGATCCCATGGGCTTTTACTGTTGTGACCAGTCCACCATGTGGGACCTTATCAAAAGCTTTGCTAAAATCCATATACACTACATCATACACACTGCCCTCATCGACCCTCCTGGTTACCTCCTCAAAATATTCAATCAAGTTAGTCAGACACGATCTTCCCTCAACAAATCCATGCTGACTGTCCTTGATTAATCCATGTCTTTCTAAATAAAGATTTATTGTGTTCCTCAGAATTTTTTCCAATAATTTTCCCACCACCGAGGTTAGGCTGACTGGCCTGTAGTTACTCGGTCTATCCCATTCTCCCTTTTTAAACAACCACTTAAGAAGATCGTATGAAATAACATTTTTTGTAACAAGAAATATTTTTTCACCCAGAGGGTGGTGGGGGTCTGGAACTCACTGCCTGAAAGGGTGGTAGAGGCAGAAACCCTCACCACATTTAAAATATACTTGGATGTGCACCTGAAGTGCCGTAACCTACAGGGCTACGGACCCAGAGCTGGAAAGTGGGATTAGGCTAGAAAGCTTTTTTTCGACCGGCACGGACACGATGGGCCGAATGGCCTCCTTCCGTGTTGTAATTTTTCTAAGATTATATTTCCACAAAGCGATGCTGATGTCCTTTTTAAATGAACATTCACATCAGCAAAGCCAGCACTCCCTGTGGGAAATGAGAATGGGTTTGGACAAACCCTTCCGAACTGGGCTCGAACACCAATTGTCAGCTCAGCAAGTTATGGTAAGCGTTGGCTTTGCACAGTAAGGTTGTTCACCAATGAAAGAGTGGCTGTTAATGGCACCAGGTTGGGAGGAAGGATATTAAAGGAGGCACTGCCACTGCCAGTGCTGACTGGAGCTGTGGAGTGTGGGGTTGGTTCGGCAGGTCGAGGGAGCCAATTGATATTAAAGGAGAGACAGAAAGGGTACAAATATGGAAACGGGTTCAATAGATGGAGGATTGGAAAAATAACAGGGAGACGGGAAAGCAAGAAATGGAGAGCGATTAGAATCGAGCAGGAGCAAGATGGTGAGGCGTTGGAGACCTCCAGGCTCAGGAGGGGAGGAACTCTAACTGAAGAGTGGGAGGGAAGCTGAGGTTTAGCGAGAGGAGCTCGACAGCTTGGATTTTAAAATAGTGAAGGAGGAAGGGGAGACTAAGGCACGGGAGAGGTTCACTGCTTACAGTTACTCTGGGAAATTGTGGCAGGTCAGGGGCTGGTGGGAAACAAACCCACTTGTCTTTCTGCTTTCATTTCCAAAGCTGTTTCCTTAGTTGTTGAACGGCTCTTTAATTTAGCTGTCAGGCATGGCTCAAAGAGCAGCACTCTCACCTCCGAGTCAGAGTGTTCTCCGTTCAACTCTTCTCCAGGGCAGATGTGATTGCACTAGAGAGGAGATTTACGAGGATGTTGCCAGGGAGCACTGCACTGTCGGAGGGGTGTTACTGAGGGAGCACCGCACAGTCGGAGGGACATTACTGAGGGAGTGCTGCACTGTCGGAGGGGCAGTACTGAGGGAGCGCCGCACTGTCGGAGGGGCAGTACTGAGGGAGCGCCGCACTGTCGGAGGGGCAGTACTGAGGGAGCGCCGCACTGTCGGAGGGGCAGTACTGAGGGAGCGCCGCACTGTCAGAGGGGCAGTACTGAGGGAGTGCCGCACTGTCGGAGGGGCAGTACTGAGGGAGTGCTGCACTGTCAGAGGGGCAGTACTGAGGGAGCACCGCACTGTTGGAGGGGCAGTACTGAGGGAGTGCTGCACTGTCGGAGGGGCAGTACTGAGGGAGTGCTGCACTGTCGGAGGGGCAGTACTGAGGGAGTGCTGCACTGTCAGAGGGGCAGTACTGAGGGAGTGCTGCACTGTCAGAGGGGCAGTACTGAGGGAGTGCCGCACTGTCAGAGGGGCAGTACTGAGGGAGTGCCGCACTGTCAGAGGTGCTGTCTTTCAGATGAGACTTTAAACCAAGGCTGTGTCTGCTCTCTCAGTTGAACATAAAAAGATCCCCTGGCACTATTCGAAGAAGAGCAGCGGAGTTACCCCCGGTCTCCTGCCAATATTTATCCCTCAACCAATGTCACAAAAACAGATTATCTGGTCATTTATCTACTTACTGCTTGTGGGAGCTTGCTGTGCGCAAATTGGCACATGTGTTTCCTACATTATAACAGTAACTGCACTTCAAAAAGTACTTAATTAGCTGTGAAGCACTTTGTGATGTCCTGAGGTAGAAATACAAGTCTTTTCTTCTTCATTATAGACAAGAATCAGAAAGTCATTAACAGGCTTTGTGACATAGGATCTCCAGATTACACAAAAAAAAAACCCAAAAAACCAAAAAAAGAGGGCCTTGTAAATGTCTGGTGTGTCATCCAGGTCGGGTGGCACCGATTAATGTTTTTGTTTTGCAGATAAACTCCAAAAAGAGTTTCAGAGCTGGTGCTTTTATTTTGTAATTTACGGGAGGGATTGAACCTGTTCTCTGCTCAACTTCCGTCTGTTATTGTCCAGAAGTGAAGATTTGCCTTTTTTATTGTGACAGAGGAGATAGAGGTTAAGGAGATTTAAAGCTTTATAGATTAAGCTGGTGAATTCCTGTTTGGTTTTTCTTTCTCTCATTACTCGAAAGGGGACGAGGCAATGAAGATTTCATGTGTTGGGAATGTGACCTATGTAGAAAGGTGAAGCAACATTACAATTGTCTGAGTAGATTTTTGCCTGTAATACTTGTCCAGAACCCATCCCAGAGTAACATGAGATTTCCTGGATCAGCAGACGTCTGGGATTAATCGCTTGATAAACAGGTCACACCTGTGGCCGCACTGTGCTGTCGCTGGTTCTGTTGCTGCATCCTCATCTGTAAACAGGCATAGCAACACATCTCACCATAGCAACACTGCTGCCGAGATGATAATCCCATCAGACACAACATCCACAACGAGCATATCCAGCTTTCTGCGAGTTCAGTTGCTGAAGAATTCTACTGCATGCAGTGCAGGATGAGGTTGCTTTTATGTAGAACACTGATCACACCATCTGTACATCCCAAAGTGCTTTATAACCACTTCCTTTTTTCCAAGTGCAGTCACTTTTGTTATATAAACGCAGCAGCCAATCCATTCAAAACCAGGTCCCACACACGGCAATTGAGATGAATTACCAGTTAATCTGTTTGTGTGGTTTAGTTTGAGAGAGAAATGTTTGCCTGGACACCAGGAGATCTATCTCCCTGTTCTTCAAATATCACCACAGAGCCTTTAATACCTACCAGACCTGATAGACAAGGCTTCCATTTCACAGTGAAAGATAACCCCTCCGACAGTGCGGCACTCTCTCAGTACTGCCCCTCCGACAGTGCGGCACTCCCTCAGTACTGCCCCTCCAACAGTGCGGCACTCCCTCAGTACTGCCCCTCCAACAGTGCGGCACTCCCTCAGTACTGCCCCTCCAACAGTGCGGCGCTCCCTTAGTACTGCCCCTCCGACAGTGCGGCATTCCCTCAGTACTGCCCCTCCGACAGTGCGGCATTCCCTCAGTACTGCCCCTCCGACAGTGCGGCATTCCCTCAGTACTGCCCCTCCGACAGTGCGGCATTCCCTCAGTACTGCCCCTCCGACAGTGCGGCATTCCCTCAGTACTGCCCCTCCGACAGTGCGGCATTCCCTCAGTAGTGCCCCTCCGACAGTGCGGCATTCCCTCAGTATTGCCCCTCCGACAGGGCAATATTCCATTTGCCTTCCTGATTACTTACTGTACCTGCATCAGCAAACTTGGCTACATTACACTTGGTCCCTTCATCCAAGTCATTAATATAGATTGTAAATAGTTGAGGCCCCAGCACCGATCCCTGCGGCACCCTACTAGTCACTCTTTGCCAACCTGAAAATGACCCATTTATCCCGACTCCCTGTTTTCTGTTCGTTAGCCAATCCTCTCTCCATGCTAATGGAGGGGGCAGAGGAGATGGGAGGGGCCAGATTCTACCAACATGAACAGGAATTTAACACACCAGAGACACAGCATGCCATTGAGTATGAGCGTTTACGTGTTGTGAATCTGACTGGCTAACCTGCTGTGAATGCATTGATGCCCCATCGCTGGGGCCTGTTGCACCACCCGGGGAATGTGAGCAATAATCTGGCTGTCGGAACTCCGAGGGAGTGTGCACGACCCTTTGCAATGTCCGACTCTCTGCGGTAACAGTAAAGGCTGGTACAATCCTTGAAAGTAAAGGAATGGGGATGGCCGTGAGCTCAGATGGTCAGTGAGTGTAAATGTGGGTGTGAAGGTAACACCACTCTTCCCCAGGGCTCTGCCTCTCTGGTACATTAATGCTGAGCAGGGAGAGGAGAGCACACACGGCCAAAGCCAGCCTCAGCACTGAGCTCTTCAGCCGCCCGGGACTCCTGACTGAGGTGTGGGTCCAGGATACATGGCCCCAGCTCTGAGAATCCTGCAGGGGAAGGGGAGCAACCAGTGAGAGCCTTGTCCAGGAACAACTGCTCTTCGTTTACAACCAGAGTCTAAGCAGGGGAACGTTTAGTCGAGAGACAATCTGCTCCTTCCTCCCACTAATTTCATTTGGGTAATTGTGGATCTTTTTACAACTGGCAGCAGTGTGAACAAATGAGACGAGGATGTTGCACAGTAGCATGAAAGCAGCACAAGATTTGATGAGGGCCTGAGGAGGAACATGTACCATCCATCGCACTGCCCTCCATTCAGCAGGAAGCGACATGACACCTTCTCAACTCAGGTTTCTGCCAGAGCTAATTGCTCCCTCCCTCCAGTCATTTCCAGTTTCACTCTCCCCATTCTCTCTCACCATCTCCTTGTTCCCACTCCACAATCCCTCCCTCAATTCTCCGTCCATATTCGAAGAGCAGGGGAGTTATCCCCGGTGTCGTGGGGCCAATATTTATCCCTCAACCAACATCACTAAAACAGATTATCTGGTCATTATCACATTGCTGTTTGTGGGAGCTTGCTGTGCGCAAATTGGCTGCTGTGTTTCCCACATTAAAACAGTGACTACACTCCAAAAAGTATTTCATTGTCTGTAAAGCGTTTATGACATCCAATGATCGAGAAAGCCAATTTAGAATCACAGATTCACAGAATGGTTACAGCACAGAAGGAGGCCATTGGGCCCTTCGAGCCCGTGCTGGCTCTCTGCAAGAGCACCTCAGCCATTCCCCCTCCCCCGCCCTTTCCCCGGAGCCCTGCAAACATTTTTCCTTCAGGAACTTATCCAATTCCCTTTTGAAAGCCACAATTGAGTCTGTCCCCACCACCCTCTCAGGCAGTGCATTCCAGATCCTAATCACTCGCTGAGCAAAAAAGCTTTTTCTTAAGTCGCCTTTGGTTCTTTTGCCAAGCTCCTTAAATTTGCTCATAGGAGACCAGATATCACCTGACCTTCCAATGAGAATTGGCAACCCCTGAATGACCTTTGAACTATCTGGCCAGCACAAACTCATTGAATGTTGACCTGTTTCTTGGTGTTGTGTTCCCTGGTGTGCAGAGATTGAATCAGGTCTTTTGTCTATCAGTGACTACCTGTGTGCCCAGGCTCAGCACCCTGGCCAATGCTGGACAAAAGAGCCAGCATTCTATCATCACATTGAGGTGCTTAACCATGGCCGGGCTGAGTGAAATGTCTAATTGCAAGCTTATACCTGCTGTTAAGCAAACATTTAACATTGGTTTAATTGTGTTATTGATCCAAGGGGCTGCTTAATTAAATAAACATGAGATCCTCGGAGAGTGAGCCAATTAGCACTTTATGAAACATAATGTTGATGGTCATTATTGATGGGGCAGTCTATATAAATATATATGTATATGACCTGTCTATATAAAGCTGCTGGCTCTGGTTATCGAGCGTTCCACATCTGTCCCAACACAGCCGGTCTCGGTCTCGGCCCCGCCCCACTGACTCAGATGGTAAATGCCATGAGCCATTGAGACCGGGAGGGCCTCGCCCACCCGCGCCTGCAGTCACCAGTTCCAGGTGGTGTTTATTGAGGTGAAATGTTGGCAAGGACACGCTGCTCTTCAAATAGCTCCATGAATCTTCATTGGCTCCTCCAGCCAATGGTTCAACATCTCAACAAAACCTCTGATAATGCAGCACTGCTTGAGTCTAGAGTCTAGAACCAGGGGTCACAGTCTCAGGATAAGGGGTTAGCCATTTAGGACTGAGATGAGGAGGAATTTCTTCACTCAGAGGGTGGTGAATCTTTGGAATTCTCCAATGCTGAATGTTGTGGAGGCTCAGTCGTTGAGTATATACAAGGCTGAGATCAATACATTTGGGAATGAAGGGATAGGGGAATAGGGTGAGAAAGTGGAGTTGAGGTCAAAGATCAGCCATGGTCTTATTGGTGTTCGAGGGGCCGAATGTCCAACTCCTGCTCCTAATTCTTATGTTCTTATTGAGGTGTCAGCCTATGTTATGTGCTCAAGTCTGGAGTGGGATTGAACCCGTAACCTCTGACTCAGAGACGAGAGTGCTACCCATTGAGCCAAGTGCCTTGCACTTTATTGGACTGAGAATAAATGTTACATTTTTAAGATTACGGGTCAAGGCTCATCATTGCACAGTGAAAAAGAGATTGGTTGAGATCTATCAGGAAAGGAGGGTTAGGTGAAGCCAAGGTTTGCAAGGGTTATGGATTGAAGAAGAAGGTGAAGACTGAGAGAGATGAGGAGTCGAGGAAAGAATGAATTTGAGTGTTAGGAACATACAACGAGCGTGCCGGGAACAGGAAGAGTGTGTCAGACAGTGTGTCATCCATCAGGTCCCACTGATTGCTGCAGCTCCCTCTCCCCTCACCCACAGAAACATTTGGACTGCAGTAATGTCAGAAACCGTGGAACCATCATAGTATTTCTCCTTGTTGCTTCTTGGACTCTGGGATATGCAGTTATTCTACAGCTGGCCAGAGGTGGATCATGGAATGGGTGAGGCAATGGGATGCGAAATGGCTGCTGGGGAGTGGGGAGACTGGTGAACTATGCTACCCAACTCTCAGGTATTCAGACCCTGGTAAATGGAATATAATGCTGCTTGGACAGTACCTTGGAGCAACTTTATACCACTTAGGAAGAGTCGCCACATTTTGATGCAGATTTAAACTCTGTGATGTTTGTCCAAACCCATCACCATCTGCTTTTCCAAACAAGTAAACCAAATCACTTCTGGAAGCTTTAGGGCAGAAACAGAAGCAAGCTGAGAAAGTCTGAGCTGACACTGGACAGACTGGAGCCCAGCTTCTGATAATAGGAGTTACAATAATGTAAGGAATATACTAAAAATACTTATTTAATTAAGTAAAGGGAGGATATTGACCAGACCTAGTTAGTATTCATATTATCAAAGCACAACGTTAAAAATTCTGCTTTAATAAAGGGTCCCGTTATTAGAAGGAACCTGACCCACTGGAAGTGCTGCACCTACCTGGGGTTCAATTCCAGGGACACCAGTTCGGGAGGAGCTCGGGAAGTGCTCGGATCAGACTGACGATGATGAAGCACACCTCACCGCAACGAAGCTCAGCCGTGATCAATCTCTGACCATCCAGAGAGTGAGGGAACCGGTGGGCATGGTGTTAGCCAATGGGCGCAACCCTTACAGGGGGATCAGGGCGAGTAACAGTTGGGTTATATTAACTTCTGACATTGGGATCAAGGTGTGACTAACAACAAACTGATGATGAAATATGTAGGGGGTGGAATTGTCCCGTTTGGAGGTGGTAATCTTCTGGGGCCGTGAGATTTATCGACCCACTCAAAGGTTCCGACCCCGGTGCGTAAGGGCACTATCAGAGGCGGAGCGCTATCGGAGGCGTTGATCCAGCACTGCGCTCCGGAGCTCAGCGTGCTGACGCGGCAGAACGCTATTGAAGGGGAGGGCTGCTGCACGCTCTGCAGTCCCATTGGCCACCGGGGGCACCATCGCCCAGAGACACCATCGCCCAGAGACACCATCACCCGGAGACACCATCACCCGGAGACACCATCGCCCGGAGACACCATCGCCAGGGCACCATCGCCCGGAGACGCCATCGCCCGGAGACACCATCGCCCGGAGACACCATCGCCCGGAGACACCATCGCCCGGAGACACCATCGCCCGGAGACACCATCGCCCGGAGACACCATCGCCCGGAGACACCATCGCCCAGAGACACCATCGCCCGGAGACACCATCGCCCGGAGACACCATCGCCCAGAGACACCATCGCCCGGAGACACCATCGCCCGGAGACACCATCGCCAGGGCACCATCGCCCGGAGACGCCATCGCCCAGAGACACCATCGCTCGGAGACACCATCGCTCGGAGACACCATCGCCCGGAGACACCATCGCCAGGGCACCATCGCCCGGAGACGCCATCGCCCGGAGACACCATCGCCCGGAGACACCATCGCCCGGAGATACCATCGCCCGGGGATACCATCGCCCGGAGACACCATCGCCCGGAGACACCATCGCCCGGAGACACCATCGCCCGGAGACACCATCGCCAGGACACCATCGCCCGGAGACACCATCGCCCAGGGATAACATCGCCCGGAGACACCATCGCCCGGAGACACCATCGCCCGGAGATACCATCGCCCGGAGACACCATCGCCCGGAGACATCATCGCCCGGAGACACCATCGCACGGTGACACCATCGCCCAGGGATAACATCGCCCGGAGACACCATCGCCCGGTGACACCATCGCCCTGGGATAACATCGCCCGGAGACACCATCGCCCGGTGACACCATCGCCCTGGGATAACATCGCCCGGAGACACCATCGCCCGGAGACACCATCGCCCAGATACCATCGCCCAGACACCATCGCCCAGAGACACCATCGCCCGGAGACACCATCGCCCAGAGACACCATCGCCCAGAGACACCATCGCCCGGAGGCATCATTGCCCGAAGGCATCATTGCCCGAAGGCACCATCGCCCGGAGACACCATCGCCCGGAGACACCATCGCCCAGATACCATCGCCCAAAGACACCATCGCCCGGAGACACCATCGCCCGGACACCATCGCCCAGAGACACCATCGCCCGGAGACACCATCGCCCGGAGACACCATCGCCCAAAGACACCATCGCCCGGAGACACCATCGCACGGAGACACCATCGCCCGGAGACACCATCGTCCGGACACCATTGCCCAGAGACACCATCGCCCGGAGACACCATCGCCCGGACACCATCGCCCAGAGACACCATCGCCCAGACACCATCGCCCGGAGACACCATCGCCCGGACACCATCGCCCAGAGACACCATCGCCCAGACACCATCGCCCGGAGACACCATCGCCCGGAGACACCATCGCCCAAAGACACCATCGCCCGGAGACACCATCGCCCGGAGACACCATCGCCCGGAGACACCATCGCCCGGAGACACCATCGCCCAGACACCATCGCCCAGACACCATCGCCTGGAGACACCATCGCCCGGAGACACCATCGCCCGGAGACACCATCGCCCGGCGACACCATCGCCCGGACACCATCGCCCAGAGACACCATCGCCCGAAGGCACCATCGCCCAGACACCATCGCCCGGAGACACCATCGCCCGGAGACACCATCGCCCGGAGACACCATCGCCCAGACATCATCGCCCAGAGACACCATCGTCCGGAGACACCATCGCCCAGAGACACCATCGCCCGGAGACACCATTGCCCGAAGGCACCATCGCCCGAAGGCACCATCGCCCAGACACCATCGCCCGGAGACACCATCGCCCGGAGACACCATCGCCCGGAGACACCATCACCCAGACATCATCGCCCAGAGACACCATCGTCCGGAGACACCATCGCCCAGAGACACCATCGCCCGGAGACACCATTGCCCGAAGGCACCATTGCCCGAAGGCACCATCGCCCGGAGACACCATCGCCCAGACACCATCGCCCAAAGACACCATCGCCCGGAGACACCATCGCCCGGACACCATCGCCCAGAGACACCATCGCCCGGAGACACCATCGCCCGGAGACACCATCGCCCGGAGACACCATCGCCCAAAGACACCATCGCCCAAAGACACCATCGTCCAAAGACACCATCGCCCAAAGACACTATCGCCCGGAGACACCATCGCCCGGAGACACCATCGCCCGGAGACACCATCGCCCGGACACCATCGCCCGGAGACACCATCGCCAGGAGACACCATCGCCCGGAGACACCATCGCCCGGAGACACCATCGCCCGGACACCATCGCCCGGACACCATCGCCCGGAGACACCATCGCCCGGAGACACCATCGCCCGGAGACACCATCGCCCGAAGACACCATCGCCCGGACACCATCGCCCAAAGACACCATCGCCCGGAGACACCATCGCCCGGAGACGCCATCGCCCGGAGACACCATCGCCCGGACACCATCGCCCGGAGACACCATCGCCAGGAGACACCATCGCCCGGAGACACCATCGCCCGGAGACACCATCGCCCGGACACCATCGCCCGGACACCATCGCCCGGAGACACCATCGCCCAAAGACACCATCGCCCAAAGACACCATCGCCCGGAGACACCATCGCCCGGAGACACCATCGCCCGGACACCATCGCCCAGAGACACCATCGCCCAGACACCATCGCCCAGAGACACCATCGCCCGGAGACACCATCGCCCGGAGACACCATCGCCCGGAGACACCATCGCCCGGAGGCACCATCGCCCGGACACCATCGCCCAGAGACACCATCGCCCGGACACCATCGCCCGGAGACACCATCGCCCAAAGACACCATCGCCCGGAGACACCATCGCCCGGAGACACCATCGCCCAAAGACACCATCGCCCGGAGACACCATCGCCCGGACACCATCGCCCGGAGACACCATCGCCCGGAGACACCATCGCCCGGAGACACCATCGCCCGGAGACACCATCGCCCAAAGACACCATCGCCCGGAGACACCATCGCCCGGACACCATCGCCCAGAGACACCATCGCCCAGACACCATCGCCCAGGGATACCATTGCCCAGAGACACCATCGCCCGGAGACACCATCGCCCAGGGATACCATCGCCCAGACACCATCGCCCAGAGACACCATACCATCGCCCAGAGACACCATCGCCCAGGGATACCATCGCCCGGAGACACCATCGCCCAGAGACACCATACCATCGCCCAGAGACACCATCACCCGGAGACACCATCGCCCGGAGACACCATCGCCAGGAGACACCATCGCCCGGAGACACCATCGCCCGGAGACACCATCGCCCGGACACCATCGCCCGGAGACACCATCGCCCGGACACCATCGCCCAGAGACACCATCGCCCAGACACCATCGCCCAGAGACACCATCGCCCGGAGACACCATCGCCCGGAGACACCATCGCCCGGAGACACCATCGCCCGGAGGCACCATCGCCCGGACACCATCGCCCAGAGACACCATCGCCCGGACACCATCGCCCGGAGACACCATCGCCCAAAGACACCATCGCCCGGAGACACCATCGCCCGGAGACACCATCGCCCAAAGACACCATCGCCCGGAGACACCATCGCCCGGACACCATCGCCCGGAGACACCATCGCCCGGAGACACCATCGCCCGGAGACACCATCGCCCGGAGACACCATCGCCCAAAGACACCATCGCCCGGAGACACCATCGCCCGGACACCATCGCCCAGAGACACCATCGCCCAGACACCATCGCCCAGGGATACCATTGCCCAGAGACACCATCGCCCGGAGACACCATCGCCCAGGGATACCATCGCCCAGACACCATCGCCCAGAGACACCATACCATCGCCCAGAGACACCATCGCCCAGGGATACCATCGCCCGGAGACACCATCGCCCAGAGACACCATACCATCGCCCAGAGACACCATCACCCGGAGACACCATCGCCCGGAGACACCATCGCCCGGAGACACCATCGCCCAGAGACACCATCGCCCGGAGACACCATCGCCCGGAGACACCATCGCCCAGACACACCATCGCCCAGAGACACCATCGCCCGGAGACACCATCGCCCAGAGACACCATCGCCCGGAGACACCATCGCCCGGAGACACCATCGCCCAGACACACCATCGCCCGGAGACACCATCGCCCGGAGACACCATCGCCCAGAGACACCATCGCCCGGAGACACCATCGCCCGGAGACACCATCGCCCGGAGACAGCATCGCCCAGACACACCATCGCCCAGAGACACCATCGCCCAGAGACACCATCGCCCGGACACCATCGCCCGGAGACACCATCGCCCGGAGACACCATCGCCCAAACACACCATCGCCCGGAGACACCATCGCCCGGGCCAACAGCCGGGCTGCTATAATGGTGCGCTGGGCTACAGGACGGTGGCTCAGTCAGGGTGAGGGCCACCACCGGGCCGACAAAATATTATGGCAGCTCGCGGCGGAAACATCCTCCCCTTTAAGTGGCACCCTGGCGGTGATGTCGGCCAGCGCCATTCCTCGCTGCCCACGGGGTGCAAATGGGTCGCATGCATGGTGATGTGGATAGTGCTTTTACCTACGGAACTGTGACTGCACTTCAAAAATAATTCACTGATTGTAAAGTGCTTTGGTTGTGATTAGTTTGTTAGGGCAGTGTAGGGAGAGCTTTACTCTGTATCTAACCCTGTGCTGTACCTGCCCTGGGAGTGTTTGATGGGACAGTGTAGAGGGAGCTTTACTCTGTATCTAACCCCGTGCTGTACCTGCCCTGGGAGTGTTTGATGGGACAGTGTAGCGGGAGCTTTACTCTGTATCTAACCCCCTGTACCTGCCCTGTGAGTGTTTGATGGGACAGTGTAGGGGGAGCTTTACTCTGTATCTAACCCCGTGCTGTACCTGCCCTGGGAGTGTTTGATGGGACAGTGTAGGGGGAGCTTTACTCTGTATCTAACCCTGTGCTGTACCTACCCTGGGAGTGTTTGATGGGACAGTGTAGAGGGAGCTTTACTCTGTATCTAACCCCCTGTATCTGCCCTGGGAGTGTTTGATGGGACAGTGTAGAGGGAGCTTTACTCTGTATCTAACCCCCTGTACCTGCCCTGGGAGTGTTTGATGGGACAGTGTAGAGGGAGCTTTACTCTGTATCTAACCCCCTGTACCTGCCCTGTGAGTGTTTGATGGGACAGTGTAGGGGGAGCTTTACTCTGTATCTAACCTCGTGCTGTACCTGCCCTGGGAGTGTTTGATGGGACAGTGTAGGGGGAGCTTTACTCTGTATCTAACCCACGGTACCTGCCCTGGGAGTGTTTGATGGGACAGTATAGAGGGAGCTTTACTCTGTATCTAACCCCGTGCTGTACCTGCCCTGGGAGTGTTTGATGGGACAGTGTAGAGGGAGCTTTACTCTGTATCTAACCCCGTGCTGTACCTGACCTGGGACTGTTTGATGGGACAGTGTAGAGGGAGCTTTACTCTGTATCTAACCCGTGCTGTACCTGCCCTGGGAGTGTTTGATGGGACAGTGTAGAGGGAGCTTTACTCTGTATCTAACCCATGCTGTACCTGTCCTGGGAGTGTTTGATGGGACAGTGTAGAGGGAGCTTTACTCTGTATCTAACCCGTGCTGTACCTGCCCTGGGAGTGTTTGATGGGACAGTGTAGAGGGAGCTTTACTCTGTATCTAACTCCCTGTACCTGCCCTGGGAGTGTTTGATGGGACAGTGTAGAGGGAGCTTTACTCTGTATCTAACTCCCTGTACCTGCCCTGGGAGTGTTTGATGGGACAGTGTAGAGGGAGCTTTACTCTGTATCTAACCCGTGCTGTACCTGCCCTGGGAGTGTTTGATGGGACAGTGTAGAGGGAGCTTTACTCTGTATCTAACTCCCTGTACCTGCCCTGGGAGTGTTTGATGGGACAGTGTAGAGGGAGCTTTACTCTGTATCTAACTCCCTGTACCTGCCCTGGGAGTGTTTGATGGGACAGTGTAGAGGGAGCTTTACTCTGTATCACGTGTGATGAAGTGAAAAGCTTACTGAGAACATTCACAATTAAAATGTGACTTCTATTCAATGCTGCACATCGACTGGATTTCCAGGAGATTGGCCTTCGTGTTCGGAACGTTATATTGTTCCCACAGCCCATGTACACTCTCCCCTATCACTGACCCTAACCACCCATTTAATCCCCTCCCACAGCCCATGTACACTCTCCCCTATCGCAGACTCTACCTATTTAATCCTCTTAGATTCCAGCCTGTACCTCACTCCCGGTATCTGTTATCGATATTTATTACTGCGGTTAGGAAGGGTCGGGTAGCACAGTGGTTACTTTACTGGATGAGTAATCCAGAGGCCTGGATGAATGATCCAGAGACATGAATGACCATGAAACGACCAGATTGCCGTAAAACCCCATCTGGTTCACTAATGTCCTACCCGGAAGGAAATCTGCCGCCCTTACCCGGTCTGGCCTATATGTGACTCCAGACCCACAGCACGTGGGTGACAACCCACTAGCTCCCCACCACCTTCTTGAAGGCATTTAGGGATGGTCAATAAATGCCCGCCTAGCCAGAGATGCCCACATCCCACGAATAAAAAGAAATGTGTTGTTCTCTATTTATTATTGCGGTTACGAAGCTCCTGATTCTAACTGTTGACCTTTGGCTGACCTGCATTATTTTTCTCTTGCAGCTTATTGCTTTTGTGTCCCTCTTCTTCATCCTGTTGTCAATCACTGCCTTTTGTCTCGAGACACACGAGGCGTTCAACAAGATCATTAACATAACGGAGTACACGCGAGCGGGGAACAGCACGCGGGTACGGAGACGGATAGAGACAGAACCTGCCCTCATGTACGTGGAAGGAGTGTGCGTCGTGTGGTTCACTCTGGAGTTTCTGGTCCGCATTTCGTTCTGCCCCAATAAACTGCTGTTTGTCAAGAACATGCTGAACATCATTGACTTTGTGGCCATTCTGCCCTTCTACCTGGAGCTGACACTTCGTGGCTTGTCCTCCAAGCCGGCCAAGGATGTTCTCAGCTTCCTGAGGGTGGTCAGGTTTGTCCGCATTCTACGGATCTTCAAGTTGACCCGGCACTTTGTGGGACTGAGGGTGTTGGGGCACACCCTGCGAGCCAGCACCAACGAGTTCCTCCTGCTTATCATCTTCCTCGCTCTGGGCGTCCTCATCTTTGCCACAATGATCTACTACGCAGAGAGGCTGGGCGAAAACCCAAAAACTTCCAAACCCACTCACTTCAAGAATATCCCCATTGGCTTCTGGTGGGCGGTGGTTACCATGACGACCCTTGGCTATGGTGACATGTACCCGCAGACGTGGTCGGGCATGCTGGTGGGGGCGCTGTGTGCCCTGGCAGGCGTGCTCACCATTGCAATGCCAGTGCCAGTCATTGTCAATAACTTTGGAATGTATTACTCGCTGGCAATGGCCAAACAGAAACTCCCCAAGAAACGCAGGAAGCACATCCCCAGCGGGACACATGGCAAGTCCACGGGGCACTGCAGCTTAGAGCTGAACTCTCCGTGCAACAGTATGCACAGCGACACCGGCCCGCTCGCAGCCGAAGGGATAACGGAGAGAAAGAGCTCAGGTAGGAATTGAATCCTGTTACATTTCACAGCTTGTACACAAGCACCATTCCTGTCCTTGTCACCGCGTTCTTCCTTTCAATGTCTTATTCAATTCTGTTCCGATGTTGAGAGTGTTTCAGGCTCTCAGCACAGCCTCTGATTGACCCAGAAATTGCTGGAGGGGCGGGTGCCGTGAATTGGGATCAACCCGTGCCTGTTCATGCGAACTTTGTGCTGACTGCTGAGTAACATGATTGTGGCGTGCAGCCCAGCACTGAATGCTCAGCAGGGGCCCAAGTTCGTGCGAGGCTCGCTCCGATTAAAGCTAACCTGACCTCTTAAAGGCAGTCTGCATCTCTTAAAGGAGAGGTGAATTCTGCCTGCAGCAGGTGATTGAACAGGTTGGGGAACAGAGTGTGAGCAGGACGAATTACAACAGGGCCGCAAGTGGCTCCGAGGTTCTCAGATTCAGCACTGGAGACCTTGGTGCAGGAGGTGGACAGGAGGTCAGAGGTCCTGTTTCCACAGGGGGCCAGAGGCAAATGCAGAAAGGTCAGTGGGACAGATTACCCTCATGGAGAATGCCAGCAGTGTCGCCCCGAGGACCTGGACACAGTGCAGGAAGAAGTACAATGACCTCACATGAGTGGTCAAGGTCGGTGAATTCATCTTCAAACACCATCCCACCACTAGATTCACACACTGCTCAATGCACCACATCTCATCACTCATCTACCAAACAATCACTACCAATCAGGACTTATACCTCGTACTCATAGCTTCACCTCACCCTCACACACTTACCATTAACGCTAGCCTCACATCCACATCTCACAGCTTGCACACACTGTTAGCTATTCAACCATGAGAGGCATATTACCCAAACATTTTGTACTGCACACAGTGACACACTTCCCTCTCTCTTGCAGGACATGGTGGCTCACAACTGCAGGCAGCAGGGGCTACCCGCAGGGAGACAGGCACGCCTGCATTAACTTACCCCGTTGGAGGAGATGGTGCTAACCATTATTGGAACGACCATCTCTGAGCCCGGGGTCAGAAGCGTGGCTGAAAAAATACAAGATGACGGCAGCCTCATACGTAATCCTCCTTCTCACATCCCACTTCCCCCTCATCCCACAATCTCTTCTGATTTACAAGCTTCAGATTGTGTAAGCATGCAGCTCTTGCTTCCCATCTCCATCACAACAGCACTACCCTTCTGCCTTCATCCCTTCCGATAGCCAAGAACTGCAGCTGGCCAGGTACGCAGCCAGGTCCTGATGATGAACACATGGCACATCACTGATTTCTCACTCACAGCCTCTGACTCCCATACTGACACACCGGGTATTTTAGAGGATCGGTTAGGGGCGGGACCTGCACCCAGGGGGAAAGGTCTGTGCAATTGCCAGCTCCCCAGAGGGCGGGTTTCACACGAGTTCTGTGAACAGGACTCAGATGAGGACTTTGATGGGGTGGCCTACAGAAGGATGCTGATGGTCTGCACAATGAGATGCTTGCCAGAAGGCCTGTATGCAACATCAAGGAGCATGCAGGAGTCCAACACCGACCTTGCACAGGGAGTTGCTCAGAGAGTGGTGCCCATCCTTTCCAGCATGCACTTGTGGGCCCAGCCATGATGCAGCATCCGATGGCTGATGTCCCAGCTTCCATTGCAGCACAAGCAGCCACCCAATGTCTGAGTGCTGCAGAGGAAGCTCAGACTGAAGCCATGCAGACTCAGCATGCTGCCATCCTGACTGTTTACCAGTGTGTGTGTGTGGCCCCCGGCCTGTGAGCACCATCGGAGCAGGCCAGGGAGCAGGGGAGCAGCATGGTGGTGTACCTCTCCAGGGAGCAGCATGTGCTGGAGCAGGATACAACAGCAGTGAAAAGGGACATCACCAAGATCCAGGTCGGTGATTGAGCGTGGGCAGGTACAGCAGGAGCAGCAAGGTCGGGGCGAAGGAACGGCGAGAGATTGTAGAGGGACGTGATCAGGGCCCAGAAGAGGCGAGGGCCCAGGAGCAGCACGGGCCCAGCCCACATTGCGATATGTGTGCACACTAGGTCCATGCAGCAGAGCTGGTCTCCAGTCGTCCTGGGTAACCCTTGCCACTGGACCAAGACCTAGCTCTGTCAAGCCCGTGTGGTGGCTGGTGTGCAACGGTCACCCCACGTTTAAAAAATCCACACACAGGCATCTTCCACCCTTCAACATGTAGTTCGTGTCATGTATGTAACCACAATGTAACACCACTGTATTACTGTATGCACTCAACCTAGATGCACACCTTGACCACAAGGGGTGAACTTGTGGGAGACACTCCTTACCTGATCACACAGGTATAAAAAGGGAGTTCCCACACAGGATCATCATCTTTGGAGTCCTGTGAATAAAGAGTTAAGATCACAGAGTGACCTTGTCCCCAGAATGTGCCTCGTGTGGTTTCATATTGTAGAGTAAGGACTTTACATTGGCGACGAGTAACGGGAATTCACGGCCCATGAGAATGCCACCGGTAGCACAGAGGAACGGTACTGTGTTGGGGAAGACTGGGACGATTTTGTCGAGAGGCTTCAGCAAAGCTTCGTTACGAAAGAATGGCTGGGGGATGCAGCAGCCGACAAGACAGGGCTCATCTTTTGACCAGCTGCGGACCAAAGACTTACGCGCTCATGAAGAATTTACTAGCACCCGAGAAGCCGGTGGACAAAACCTTTGAAGAACTTAGCAAATTGATCGGGGAGCACCTCAAACCGGCGAGTAGCATACATATGGCCCGACACCGATTCTACACCCACCGACGTCGTGAAGGACAGAGCATACCGGACTTCGTAGTGGATCTCTGGCGTTTGGCCAGCCTCTGTAAGTTCACAGACGCCTGCAGGGGGGGAGATGCTAAGGGACTTCTTTATCAAGGACATCGATCATGCAGGAATTTTCCGCAAATTAATTGAGACCAAGGATCTGACCTTGGAAGCGGCGGCGTTGATAGCTCAAACTTTCATGGCGGGGGAGGAAGAGACGAAAATAATATACGCGCCCAATTCTGCCTCTAACGCGGCGAGGGATCAGGGAGTCAACATCATCAATGTGACTCAGAGCCCCGCAGGCAGGCAGGGGCAGTCCGACACCCCCCAGGCAGCAATAGACCCCAGGGTAGGACTTCAACAGTGACAATCGCAGGCTGAACGGACATTCACGCCATCACAGTGAACAATGCGGCCTGGGATGGGGCCATTAACACCCACTAATAGGGTACTTAAGAGCAGTCAAAGGGATAGTCAATGCGGAATGCCTGGCCATAGTCCCTTTGTTCCCAACAATGGAAACTTTAACTCATGCTGGAGGTGTGGGGGAAAACACTCAGCTAGATCTTGCAGATTTCAACAGTTTGTCAGCAGGAATGAAATCTCAGTGGCCACTTAGCTCAAATGTACAGGAAGCCTGCAACCAGACTAATATATGAGGCGGATGGACCAGAAGAGGATTCTTTGAGGCAGGATGACTTTTCGGGCAAATCGATGGATGCTGAGGTTCAGCGGGTCCATGTGGCGAATAGTCACAGTTCATACACCAGAACGCCACCAATGATGATGAGGGTTTTATTAAATGGTATCCCAGTACACATGGAGCTGGACACTGGGGCCAGCCAGTCACTCATGGGCGTTCAGCAATTTGAGAAGCTTTGGCCACTTAAAGCCAGTAGACCCTAATTAGCACGTATTGAGACACAATTACGGACTTACACTAAAGAAATAATTCCGGTGCTAGGCAGTGCAATGTTGGCTGTCACACACAATGGGTTAGTGAATCGGCTGCCGCTCTGGATTGTCCCGGGCAATGGTCCCGCACTGTTGGGGAGGGGCTGGTTAGCCGAGATGAACTGAAAATGGGGGGGTGGTCACGCAATGTCATCGGTGGAGCGAAGTTTGTGCTCACAAGTTCTACAACAATTCGACTCACTATTCCAACCAGGAGTCGAGACTTTCAAAGGCACTAAAGTAGTGATACACATCACCCCGGACGCCAGGCCAGTGCACCACAAAGCCAGAGCGGTGCCGTATGTGATGCGGGAAAAGATCGAGAGCGAATTGGACCGGCTGTTGAGAGAGGGCATCATCTCGCCTGTTGAATTCAGCGACTGGGCGAGTCCCATCGTTCCCGTCCTAAAAGCGGATGGCTCTGTCAGGATCTGTGGCGACTACAAGGCCACCATCAATCGGATGTCCCTACAAGATCAATACCCGCTCCCGAGAGCGGAGGACCTCTTCGCCACGCTGGCAGATGGCAAACTGTTCACCAAGTTGGACCTCACTTCAGCCGATATGACCCAGGAACTGGCCGACGAATCCAAACTACTGACCACCATCACCACGTACAAGGGACTGTTCGTCTATAACAGGTGTCCGTTTGGCATTCGATCAGCGGCCGCGATTTTTCAACGAAACATGGAAAGCCTGTTTAAATCCATTCCTGGAATGATCATATTCCAGGACGACATCCTCATCACCGGTCGTGACACCGAGGAACACCTCCACAACCTGGAGGAGGTGCTACGCTGAGTGGACCGGGTAGGCCTGCGACTCAAGAAGTCTAAATGTGTGTTCTTCGCTCCTGAGGTTGAGTTTCTGGGCAGGAGGGTTGCTGCAGATGGGATTCGGCGCACCGAATCCAAACCAGAGGTGATTCGACGAGCACCCAGGCTCTGCAACACATCGGAGTTGCGTTCATTCCTGGGACTGTTGAACTATTTCGGGAACTTTCTGTCGAACTTGAGCACGTTGTTGGAGCCACTACACGTGCTCCTGCGTAAGGGTTGCGATTGGTTTGGGGGGACTGTCAGGAACGGGCTTTTGATCGGGTGCAAAACCTGCTATGTTCAAGCAAGTTGTTGATCCTGTATGACCCCTGTAAAAAATTGGTTCTGACATGTGATGCATCGTCCTATGGGATTGGGTGCGTGTTGCAGCAGGGTAACGCTGAGGGTCAACTACAACCTGTGGCTTATGCCTCCAGGTCGCTCTCTCAAGCAGAACGGGGACATGGGATGGTCGAGAAGGAAGCGCTTGCATGTGTCTATGGTGTAAAAAAAATGCATCAGTACCTCTTTGGTAGGAAGTTTGAATTAGAGACGGACCACAAGCAATTAACATCCCTGTTGTCAGACAGCAAGGCTATCAATGCCAACGCCCTCAGCTCGCATACAGCGATGGGCTCTCACACTGGCTGCTTATGACTACTCCATCCGGCACCGGCCCAGCACTGAAAATTGCGCTGACGCGCTCAGCAGGCTCCCACTGGCCACCACTGAGGGGACAGCGGAGCAAAGCCCCGAGATGGTCATGGCTGTCGATGCCTTTGACAGCGCAGGCTCCCCCATCACAGCCCGCCAGATCAAAATCTGGACAAACAGAGATCCCCTCCTATCCCTGATTAAGAAATGTGTCCTGACTGGGGATTGGGCGCCCGCACACAGAGCATGCCCTGAGGAGGTCAGACCGTTCCACAGACAGATGGATGAGCTCTCCATCCAAGCCGACTGCCTACTATGGGGCAGCCGGGTAGTTATGCCCCAGAAGGACAGGGAGGCATTCATCAGGGAACTCCACAGCGAGCACCCAGGCATTGTGCTGATGAAGGCCATTGCCCGGTCACACGTTTGGTGGCCGGGGATTGATTCAGATCTAGAACACTGTGTTCACAGGTGCACAACGTGTGCCCAGCTGGGTAATGTCTCCAGGGAGGCCCCGCTCAGCCCGTGGCCCTGGCCCTCCAGGCCATGGTCACGCATTCATGTTGACTATGCGGGCCCGTTCATGGGTACGATGTTCCTTATTGTGGTAGATGCGTACTCGAAATGGATCGAGTGCATCATCCTGAATTCATGCACGTCATCCACCACCGTGGAAAGCCTACGTGTGATCTTTGCAACTCATGGCTTGCCGGACATCCTGGTCAATGATAATGGCCCATGTTTCACAAGCTACGAATTCCGAGAGTTTATGTCGTGTAATGGCATCAACCATGTCAGGACTGCGCCGTTCAAGTCGGCCTCCAATGGCCAGGCTGAACATGTGGTCCAATTCATTAAGCAAGGGATGTTCAGGATTTAAGGACCCTCCCTACAATGCCGCCTATCGCATCTCCTGCTGGCCTATAGATCCCGACCGCACTCGCTCACGGGGGTCCCGCCTGCAGAGCTACTAAAGAAATGGACACTCAAAACTCGGTTGTCCCTCATTCACCCAGTCCTGACCGACATAGTTGAGGGCAAGCGCAAGTCACAAAACGAGTACCATGACCGTAATGCGAGGGGGAGGTGTATAGAAATAAATAATCCTGTATTCGTCCTCAATCACGCCATGGGGCCCAAATGGCTTGAGGGCATTGTAATTGACAAAGAGGGGAATCGGGTCATCGTGGTAAAACTCAACAATGGTCAGATATGCCGTAAGCATCTGGACCAAGTAAAAAAAAAGTTAGTCATCGCCACGGAGGAACCTGAAGAAGACCATGAGATGGAGCTCACACCACCACCAGTGAACGAGCAACAAGAGCAATCAGAAGAATGCACAGTCCCTGCGGTCAGCCCGGACAGGCCGGAATCACCACAGGTGACAGACACTCACATCAGTGTCCAACAACCAGAGCCCCAACTGCAGCGCTCCACGGGGGAGCGTAGACCACCTGAAAGACTAAACCTGTGATCCCAATAAGACTTTGGGGGGGGAGGTGATGTCATGTATGTAACCACAATGTAACACCACTGTATTACTGTATACACTCAACCTAGATGCACATCTTGACCACAAGGGGTGAACTTGTGGGAGACGCTCCTTACCTGATCACACAGTTATAAAAAGGGAGGTCCCACGCAGGGTCATCGTCTTTGGAGTCCTGTGAATAAAGAGTTAAGGTCACAGAGTGACCTTGTCCCCAGAATGTGCCTCGTGTGGTTTCATGCTGTAGAGTAAGGACTTTACAGTTCGGACCTGGAATATTAGGTCCTTTATTGAAACACTTGTGAACTTTTTGATGTGGAAGCAAGTCATCCTCGACTCGAGGGTCTGCCTATGATGATGGTTTACCAGTGTGGAACGGGGCTTGCAGGTTATCACAGCAGTCCAGCAATCCATCCTCCAACAGATCACTAGGATTGCTGAGACCCTACCCCGGGGGAATGGCAGTAGTTCCATGTAGGACAAACCACTGTCACTCTGCTGCCTGTCACCCAGCCAGCCCAGACTGCTGCTGCCCATTCCCAGGTGCTGCAGCCTACAGCCAGGCCTTCTGGGCCCAGAGCTGCTCGAGAGCATCCTGCAAGGCCACCTGATGTGTCTCCCACTGAAGGTCAGCAGCCTTCCAGCAGCCTTGCTGCAGCCAGTGGGGTAGCACTGCGTAGGAGCACTGGGACAGGGAAAGGCAGGCTCTGAGGGAATGCACAAGGGTGATTAGTTGACTTTGTTCTGTAATATTGGAAGAATTTATGTATAAAGTTGGTTTGGAATATTTATTTTGTGCTGGCTTTTATTTCAGCATTGTGGCCAAGAGGATGCTGTTACTGTCCAGAGCAGAGGGAGGGTAAGGCATGTGACCATTGTACAATGGGGATTTGGGTTCTGTTCAGTGGAACTTAGTCGAATAAGGTGATCAGGGTCAGCTTGGCCAGAGGCGGGGTGCTCTGCTCCTCCCCCTCCTCACTCTGCCAACAGATTGTCTGCTGCCTCTGCTCCGTCTCCGTGTCACGCTGCAGGCCGAGAGCGACTGATCCCGAGCTCCCCATGACTGGGAGCAAATGATCGGACCAGAGCCCTCGAAGCCAGAACCGACTCCTTCCCCACTTGCAGCACTGCTCCCTGTTGCTTCACCAACTTTAAACAACTCTGGAAAGCTCCAAACACTTCCACAAACTTCCACAGAGCCAGTTAAAATGAATCAGCCGTTAACCTGAGAGTGGTTGTTGATCCCTTTCATTATCGCTGGTGTCGGGCTCCGTGCTGCCGCTGAACACGTGTCCAGCTGGGCGAGGCTAAGTACACTACATACTATCGGCACGCCAGTCCTGCCGTCCGTGTGGCCCCACCACAAGTGTCACAAAGACACGTGAGCGCAGCGAGATCAGGCGCCAGGAAGTCACGGTACTCCGCCAGTTGCTGGAAATGTTGCAGCGAGGTCACTGGGGCATCTGGGACCTCTCTCCTTAACCGGCGAAAGAAAAGGATTGAAAAAGAAACAGGGTGAACTAAAGAGAAGGAAATTGGGTGAATTAGAGTCAAATTAGATTCAGAAAGAGAAATTAAGGGAGGAATTTGAACTCCAAAAATGGGCATGTTGGGGTCGTGTGGGAGGTTAAAGAGTTAAAATCTGAATCCCGGCCCCCAACCCACCCACTTTGGGTTTTAACGGAGGTGGGATTGGAGGCAAGCAGTCAGCTGGCATGCCTCATGGTGATCTGCCATTTTAAA